>NC_087207.1:323897-328897 GCF_015104395.2 Macrobrachium nipponense | reverse complement strand
CCACACTGAATAAGATTCAAAATTGGGCATTTTCGTAGGGAGGTGGCTTGTGTAGGCTACGCCAGTTCATGAATCCTTCAGTCCCGGTTCGAACAGAGACTTGGACAAGTCCAAAATTTTCTTTCAATAGGCTAGGACACATATCAAGTTTACGTTTTCAAACACTCACACCATTATTCTAAAGTTTTTCTCGGTTAGCCAAACTTTTATTTGCTTGGGGCAACTCAAATGCCTTTATCATACATCGCCCAGAAGAGAATGTGGTTAGGCCTATGCTTAGTTGATCGGTACTTGCCTTGTTTACTGGCCAGATCCCTGTATAGCAGCCACTTAAATAATCTGTTCAGACGAAAAAATATTATGCTTTGCCCATTATTTGACCATAGACAACGTGATATGTGGGTTAAAGGAGCGAGAAAGTATACAACGCGTGGAACACAACACTACACTATAACAAACTGAACCGTTGTTAACGCTACTCGCTACGGTGTTGCCATTATCCCGACATCAGTCTCCCTATGTATACTCATATGACGAGTTTCATGAGCCCCAAATCAAAGCCATTAAAGTTTTCGTCACGGAATAAGTTGTTCGTCTTGTATGAAACTAATATTTTTAAATCATGCTGTTTCAACTTATTTCCCCTAAAAATTAACCTTCGTTGACTCCTCGTCATGGCAACACAGTGGGATGTGCTTCCCTCAGCCAGGGAGCGTCAGTATTTACCCTCTGTGCTTCCTAGTTCCTTCATCGGTAGTTTGTGACAGTTCTTGAGGTTTTTGGACTTCAGTACGTTAGAGCCATAGTAATATGTTCAATTATGAATGCTGTAACGCAGAAAAGGACAATGGCTGAAGTGAAAAGGTCATCTTTTACCGTTTTCTTGAAGACCCCGAAATTGTGTACTAAGTGGGTGAACATCTGCAGAAGTGACCATATAAACACCAAGTATGCTCGAGTGCGTTAAGTTCATTTTCAACAAAGCGATCATGCAAGAAACCTCAGGCATGGAATGCTAAATCACTGCCCTGCAAATGCAAGGAATTGGAAGAATGATGCCCTACCGAACCAACGTTTCCCTTTGCATGATAGTGTCACTGTTGATTCAGGTATTTAACATTTGTCTCTTGTTTGGTTTAGTCTACCTTTACATTTAAAATTGTGGATAAATATATTAACTATAGGCTTATATGAATACTACTATCAATTAAAGTCATACATATACGTTCCGTTCGATTCCTAATGCAAGTAAACCATATTTGACTGGTTAAAAGTGTTCAGGTTGAAATTATGCCTAGATCTATGTGTAGCTGAGAATAACTGGAAAATGAATAAACTTGTCAGCACGAGAGAGAGAGAGAGAGAGAGACAGAGAGAGAGAGAGAGAGAGAGAGAGAGAGAGAAAGGCACGAACATTTTATGGAAATTGTTTTCATGTGCCTGAAATGGGCCTATTATTTGTTGGGCAATGGAAGGGAACAGTTGTTTTCGAGAGAGAGAAAGGAGAGCATTGTATAACTGAACGAAGCATAGGTTTATGAGGAGAATTCTAGCAATTAAAGCATTATACAGTATGTCAAATCATTCAATCGATCCTAATGTAATAAACCAAGTTCAGTGGCTAAGATTGCAAAAACTGGAACTTACGCCTAGACCTATGTTTGTTGAGAATAACTGCAAAAGAGAAAAATCTAGTCAACACGAAAGCGAGGGAGAGGGCGATTTTGTATTTGAATTGTTTTCATGTATATGAAATAGTCAGCTATTTGTTTGGTAAAGGAAGGGGAAGATTACGAGAGAGAGAGGAGAGAAGATGAGAGAGAGAGAGAGAGAGAGAGCAAGGAGAGAGAGAGAGAGAGAGAGAGAGAGTGAGTGTGTGTGTGGAGTGGATGGTGTGTAAAACGAAGAGCACGATATTTCTCAAAAGTTCGTTTTGCTTGCCATTTTACTTGATCAAATATTCATCACTAACCCAACCAACAATGCTTTCACAGTTTCGATGATCAATTCTGTTGTCACCCCATTCGTCGGAAGCCTATGTCCTCTTCCAGCGTAGCAAATGAAATGCTCAGTATCAGAAATTCTATTTTCTTCTTTTAAAAGCTAATAGACTCAGACCTCGTAACTGAAATGGTATCATTATAATCTACAAGCATCAAGTTGATCTGCTGCATTGTCGAGAGAAATAATTTGCCGTTTTGCAGGAATTCGCGACACAATTTCGTAAACGATTTCCGAAGTTCACTCAATGAAAACTTTACGTCTTGTCATTACGAAGCAGTTCTGAAATCGGTTTCAGTTGGGTCTGGGAATTCAATCCAATCAGTTTGTAACTGAATTTCCGGTTCGACTTAGGAAGACTGCCTTGTGCCTTTTCTGCAAAGACTTTTTAACCTCCTCCTTTAACTGCGGAATCATCCTCCTCCTCCTCCTCCTCATATGTCTTTCTCCGCTCAATGAATGCAGGAGGCTCTCCCTCACTGACCTCAACCACATGATAAGTCAATTTTATTCAGCTCAAAGTCATGGCAAATTCTGTGACGGTGTTTCGGTTGGGCCTCAAATGCAGTGGTGTAACATTGGCCAGTGAGTTCTAAACACACACCCCCGTGTTCACATACACACACACACACACCACACACACACATATATGTATATATATATATATAGTATATATTATATACGTGTAATATATATATATATATAATATATATATATATATATATATATCTATATAGTATATATATATATATATATATATATATATATATATATATATATATATATGTGTGTGTGTGTGTGTGTGTGTGTGTGTGTGTGTATAGTATATATATCTATAGTATATATATATATATATATATATATATATATATATATAATATATATATATATATATATATATATATATATATATATATATATATATATATATATATATATATATATATAGTATATATATATATAATATATATATATATATATATATATATATAATATACATATATATATGTTACGCAAAATGTGGATGAATTCGCCAAATGTGTACATTTTGCAATTAATTTTGCCTATTGTGTCCAATTTCAGCGCTTGGTGCCGATTGTGCACAATAGGCAAAATTGATTGCAAAATGTACACATTTGGCAGTTTTTTCTACTTTTTGCAAGGACATTTTGCCAAATGTTAACATGATTTTGCAACAGTATTTTGCCAAATGTTAACAGTTTTTTGTTCCAGTGGCATGTCGGACTTTAAAGAGCAGTTTGAGCAGAAGATTCGAAATTCTCAGACTAAGACTAATATGAAACACTTCTTGTTTACGAGCTGAAATCGTGCAGTTGGGCAAGGAGGAGGGCAGTTAAACCAGATCTGCCAGCTCAGTAGCAACTACCGTCTCCCCCACCTCATCTTCCCTGCTACCACAGAGGTCTGTCCTACCAACTCACAAGTGGCATGTCGGACTTTAAAGAGCAGTTTGAGCAGAAGTTGGACAACTTATTACAGTCTTAAGAATGACAATGTGGTCATTCCTCGGAAGAGAAACGTGCACAGTGGATAGCTCAGCTGCTTAAAATGAAAAGGAAGGGCCTAAAACCAGTCGATGACTATAATATGAAAAAAGATTCGAAATTCTCAGAGTTGGTGACGATGACCGACTTATTCGGAAGCGTAAATGATTGGAAACTGAATTTAAGTTTATAGTGTGCTTTGAGGAAGTTCATCAGGCCATTTCGGTCGCGTATTCAGCTGTGGGTCATGGCGGTGAAAAGAAAACTTTCAAAGAAGGACAAAAGAAGTGGGCTAATTTGACTATGCAGTGCTGCCAGATGTTCATAAGTTTTTGCATTGTGTCAAGAGAAGAAAAAACGTAGAGTACATAAAGGTCTGGTGGTGAAGCCTGTTTAGAAGCGAGACCATTTTTCTCGATGCCGAATTGACTTGATCAATTTTCAAACATTACCTGATGGGGAATTTCAAATATATTCTGACCTTCATCACCATTTCAGCAAGATTGTGTGCTGCGGCCCTTTCATCAAACGAGCTGATGAGGTTGCTAACACGCTTCTCCCAATATTTTTGACCTTTGGCGCTCCCGTTATCCTGCACTCGGATAAGGGGCGGGATGAGAGTTTGTGAATGCCGTTATATCAGAGTTGTCTACGCTCTGGCCTGAACTTAAGCTCGTCACTGGTCGGCCGCGCCGCCCACAAAGCCAAGTGCAGTTGAAAGATTGAATGGAGTCATTCAAGACAAATAAAAAATTGGATGCACGAAAACAAGTCCAGCAGGTGGAGCGTTGGGGTCCACTTGTCCAGTTGGGGAAATAAACATTTCGGAACATGAAACCATAAAAACAAGTCCGTTTAAGGTCATGTTCAGGATCGAACCCAAGGTAGGCCTAGCATCCACTGTTATTCCACTTAATATGCTCGGCAATATAAGAACTGAAGATATAGACACCATCCTCCAAAATGAAGCGGAAGGGGCGGCTGATGAAGAGGAACAAGAAGGAGAGGAGGAACAGGAAGGAGAAGAGGAACGAGATGGAGAAGAGGTGCCACAATTCGCTGAAGCTCGGCAACTGGCTGCAGCCGGCCAAGAAAAAACCGCACTTAGAATGACAAGGAGAGCGAAACACCTCTTAAGTGCCCTACAAGTGGGTGACAACGCGACGCTGAAAGTTCCCGAGTTTGATCGTGGCCGAGTGACAGCAGGAACCTCCGGTTTGTGTCACTGCAGAGAGACGAGGACCTGTACCAGGTAGGCTGCAGAGAGGACGGCATAACACCCGGTACACGCAGCTGACATGGACCCCGTAAGAAGAGAAGCTTCTCACCCCAGATGAGGTTCCAGACGTTACACAGGAGGCTAAGGGTATGTGAAGTGTGCCTGTAAAACAAACTGCGCAACTTCCAGATGCTCCTGCACAAATAAGCTGTTAAAATGTAACTCTCGTTGCCACCCTGGTCGTTCTTGTAGCAATATTTAAGTGTTAAAGTAGA
>NC_087207.1:316397-318897 GCF_015104395.2 Macrobrachium nipponense | reverse complement strand
TGGTAAACAGTACTCGGGGTTGGAATAATTTTCCGAGGATAATATCAATGGTTTCAAAAACGGGGACATTGGTAAATAGGGACTGGACATCGAAACTAACCATAAATGTATGTGGATTTTGCTCAAGAATGTCAGGGACAAAAGAAGAAGAATTTTGCAGTGTGAAACGGTTACTCGTGATATGGCTGAGGAGGGAACAGGTACTGGCTCATTTCGAAATTAGGTGAGTTATAAGCAGCAAGTATTGGCCGAAGGGGAATGTCATTCTTGTGAACTTTAGGGAGTCCATACAAAGTAGCAAAAGAAGATCCTGAACAGTAAAGAGAATTATAGGTGCTTTCAGAAATAGCAGCGTCATCTTTAAGCTGTTTCAGAGTACGGTTTATTTTATCTTCAATTTTGAAAATGGTACTAAATTCAGGAAGGCCTACTTCAACGAATTTACTGGAGTCGGACAAAACACTACTCATTTTTTCAATGTAATCACTTGCGATTCAGTATTACTACAACCTTTACCTTTATCTGGTCGGCAAATTATGAGGTCATTTCTATTAGCAAGTTTCTTCAAAATCTGAAAATCATCATACTTGAAAAACGAAAAACGGAAACCAATTTTCTAGTTTTAAGACTGGAGAAAGTTTCATGAGCCAGGGTCGTATGGACTGGCGTACTGTTTTCAAGATTAATATAGAAGGTAACAACCGAATATTATGGAAAAACAATTCAAACGCGAGGAAAAAATCACAATATTTGGGTTTAAAATTGGGTAAACAAAAATCCAAGCCTAATGCTAAAAGAGACTCTTCTTTTTTAGATAAATTATAACCAGAGAAATTAAAAATGACACTATTTGGGTCAATGAACTTAGGTTGGTGAATACCGAGTTTAAGTAATTTACGTTCATGTACTTTAGTGGTAGTGGTTACATATCTGTTAATGGTTCTGTTCAGCAGACTTTTAACGAAGAATCCATCGAGAAGCGAAAGTGTTCCGTACATTGAAGAAGAAAGGGATTTCACTATTGACGACAATTTACTTATAGATTTAACTTTGGAGGCAATTTCTATATCCAGAAGAGAACGTGTAGCACTATGGTAGAACTCAGAATTATACAGTGACGACCGGTAGAGCTTGAATTTCACAAAATTGGGAACAAGATCACTCATTTTACAGTAAAGTAGAAATTCATGGTCCAGTTGTGCCTTCTTCCATCTTCGAGTAGAGGATTCAAGTTTTCGATAGGTGCGTAGAATGGATCCATCATATTTGTGGCGCAAATAACTAGGTATGTTGTCGTTTCTAGAAAACTTTAATTTAAGCAGGAACAGGATAGCCAGAAGACGTGGTAATATTCCAGACATTATTATTTCTTTAAAATTAAACAAGAGCACAGCCGAGCTTTCGGGAATACATTGTTTTTCCCATCATCAGGGTCACTTATCTATAAAATGATACAAAAAAAAAAAGAAACATTAAGAACTGTACTGATTAAGTATATCTAAAAACATTACAATACTTTAAAATACATAACACAGTAAAAAAGGAACATAAAAACTAAGTTAACTGCAAACCATAAAAGTCTGCTGAACAGAACCATTAACAGATATGTAACCACTACCACTAAAGTACATGAACGTAAATGACTTAAACTCGGTATTCACCAACCTAAGTTCATTGACCCAAATAGTGTCATTTTTAATTTCTCTGGTATAATTTATATAAAAAAGAAGAGTCTCTTTTAGCATTAGGCCTTGGATTTTTGTTTACCCAATTTTTAAACCCAAATATTGTGATTTTTTCCTCGCGTTTGAATTGTTTTTCCATAATATTCGGTTGTTTACCTTCTCATATTAATCTTGAAACAGTACGCCAAGTCCATGCAGACCCTGGCTCATGAAACTTTCTCCAGTCTTAAAACTAGAAATGGTTTCCGTTTTTCAAGTATGATGATTTTCAGATTTTGAAGAAAACTTGCTAATAGAAATGACCTCATAATTTGCCGACCAGATAAAGGTAAAGGTTGTAGTTAGTAACTACTGAATCGCAGTTGATTACTTGAAAAAATGAGTAGTGTTTGTCCGACTCCAGTAAAATTCGTTGAAGTAGGCCTTCCTGAATTTAGTACCATTTTCAAAATTGAAGATAAAATAAACCGTACTCTGAAACAGCTTAAGATGACGCTGCTATTTCTGAAAACACCTATAATTCTCTTTACAGTTCCAGATCTTCTTTCGCTACTTTGTATGGTCTCCCTAAAGTTCACAAGAATGACAATCCCCTTCGACCAATACTAATTTCGAAATAGCCAAGTACCTTGTTCCCCTCCTCAGCCATATCACGAGTAACCGTTTCACACTGCAAAATTCTTCTTCTTTTGTCCCTGACATTCTTGAGCAAAATCCACATACATTTATGGTTAGTTTCGATGTCCAGGTCCCTATTTACCAATGTTTTCCTTTGTTTTTTAAACCATTGATATTATCCTCGGAAAATTATTCCC
>NC_087207.1:309266-315897 GCF_015104395.2 Macrobrachium nipponense | reverse complement strand
TCTTTTATTCTGAGAACCTTTCTCAGGCGTCGTTGGCTTCCTGGTAAAACAGCTTACTCTCTTACAAATACCTGTGCATAAACCCACCTCTGTATCCACTATTTGTCCTTCCGCTCTAAAACTTTTTGCATTATCTGATACTTGATTTTGAACCCCTGGACGTTATTTTCTTGTTTTCATGTGAAATAAAAATAAAAATCGCGCTTTCTCCATCAAACATATCATTTATTCTTCTCACAACTTTGCCATTTTATCGCCTCTTCCTGACCTATAAACAAAACAGCCCCTCCTGTTTACCCACTCCATCTTCCATGACTGTAGCCTCATCCAATATTTCATAACTTCCATTATTTATATGGTAGTCTCACTTCCTTCATTTGACTTAATTACATTTGCAGCCATATTTAGCCATTTCCTCTCCAGGTAACTTAGGTCTATAAATTACAAAATCACATCAACTATTTATTAATCACATATTCCTCCAGATATTTCTTCTGTCATCATTCGCATCCATCAAACCTTCACTTCCATTCAATCGGTACTAAACTCCAGATCAGCAATAAGTCACAAAACAGCACGTGACAAATATGTACGTAAATAGCCACATGAAAGGTGAAAAATTAAAGACCAGGTACCTGGTCTTTAATTTTTCACCTTTCATGTGCCTATTTACATACCTCCAGATATTTCTCCTATCATCATTGCATCCATTAACTTTCTCTTCCATTCACTCGGGACTAACATCTAAACCAGTTTTCCCTTTTCCAGTGATACTAGTAATTCTCTTCTTCCTGACAATGAAATCCGTTTCCAAAATTATTTGAACTATTGGTCTTATTCACTATTTACTCCAAGAACACTATGGACTTACCCAATTCTCTTGCCTAATTTCATTACAGTAACCGCCCACCATCACTGCCTTTTTGTATTCTCTAATCTAGGCACAGATGTAAATTCTTTCTAGTAAATTTCATCTTCTTAAGCCAAAATAGACCTTCACTAGAATACTCTAACTAGCTGGATCAATAAATTCAGACTTTCATCTGCCCATCCCTTTTTATGGTTTCTCCTTCCCACAACATTTCCTGATTGTATAAATCACCAACTAATAAATGAAAATCCTGTTAGGATGATTAGAAAAAAAACAATCCTAAGACAAGTTTCAGGGGTTTTCTTGGGAACTGCCATCGTTTTCTGAAGTAATACAATTTGTTTTTAGAAAACAATTGTAGCAAGAAAAGTAATTTTATTTTACCCTCTAGTCGTTCCTGTATATTTGAAGTAAAATATTAAAACAAGTCATTAGATTCTTTCATCAAAGAAAGTGACTATCTTTCTGAATATTAAATGACAATGATTTTTAATAAGTCTTCTTAATAATTGTATCTAAGATTGGAAAAAGGAAAAATATGCCGACTACTTTATCGTCAAATCTTCAATAAATAGTCCGTAAAATCATGTAAAAAAGAGACGCTAATTTCAAGAAACGATTAACAAATAAAATAAGCTAGTGAACAGAATGACTTTTGTCCTAGACGGAAATCAAAATCTCTACACCAATTCCGTGCACAGAATTAAACAGAAATCCTTCAGATTTCTTCTCTTCTTAAGATGCCTCCCTTCGTGCAACAGGCGGGACAGTTTCTTTGTGGAGCCTTTTATTAATTACACTGTTGAAGAAGCTACTCGGCTACGCTTGATTAACTCCTCTGGCAATCCAAGTTTCTGAAATGAACCCAGGGAGGAAATTATATATCTTCTCTCTGAGTCTCCCATTCGCTTTAGGGGGGAATTTCCGTTGGCATTAACGAGGCGTGAGGCTTGGCAAAGCTCAGCTCTTCATTACTTGGTTGAAGAAAAAGCTTTGACGCAGTAACATTAATTCTTCCAAGAGAGGAAAGTTAACAAAACCGGCCAGTTCCTCGTTGGATGAGTGGTTTTCGCACTCGCTTCCAATCTGGTGGTCCGAAGTTCGATTCTCGGCTCGGCCAATGCGGAATCAATGGAATTTATTTCTGGTGATAGAAATTAATTTTTCGATGTGGTTCGGATCCAACAATAAGCTGTAGGTCCCGTTGCTAGGTGACCAATTGGTTCCTAGCCACTTAAAAAAAATATCTAATCCTTAGGGCCAGCCCTTGGAGAGCTGTTAATCAGCTCAGATATACTTAACACAACCGACCGGGGTTGGGCGGGACTATTTAGATAAGAAAAAGTCGTGATGACGCTGATTGTGATTGCCAATATTATTGCTAGGTATTGCAGTTGCAACCAAAGGTAACAGCATCTCAATGGCTGCGCTCGTATTGTAATAAAACATCTAAATTAAAGATGATAAGGTTGGGGGGCTGAGCAAGCTCTTGAAAGCTCTCAGTTCTCTAAATAAAAAAAAAGGTGTATTCACACTATGTAAATTTGTGCTCCATATAAATCCGAAACCGCTTGACCGATCTAGACGAAATTTGACACCAGAAAGGTTTTCGGGTAGGTTTCAAACGGCGTTATTGCAAGAAAACATCCATTAGATCAATGCCCCGTATGTGGGTAGTGCCGTCAGTGGACCTCATGTAGTTCACTGTAGGCATTACTTGAGGTTCTTTGTAGCGTGCCTCCTGCCCCTAGCTGCAACCACTTTCGTTTATTTTACTCTAGCTCCTTTCATATTCTCTTTCTTCATCTTACTTTCCCATCCTCCTCCTAACACTTGATGCCATAGTGGTACTGCTTAGAGGTTTTCCTCCTGTTACACCTTTCAAGACTTTTACTGTCAATTTCCCTTTCAACGCTGAATGACCTCATAGGTCCCAGTGCTTAGCCTTTGGTGTAAATTCTATTATTCAACTTAACTCATTAAACCAATACCTTTTAATGACGTGGAATAATTTTCCGATAGTTACGAAATTTTGGAATAACGGAAACCTTCGGGCATTCATGAATCACACCACAGCACAGTAAAGAGCCTTCCTGGAGGATCGATTCCGCGTCATTCCTACGCGCAGAAACAATTGTTAGCAACAAAGGCAAACCACACAAACACTAGCAACACAAGTCACACAGACACAAGCAGTAGCAACACATGCCACACAAGCACACGCACACACAAGCAGTAGCATATCACCCGTCAGGTACCATTCATTCTCAGGAAACCTCACTCCAGGCGCCTGTATCACAAGTGACCCGAATGGGAACTGATGTGGCATGGCTTCCCTGACTAGGAAATTAATGCTAGCGGGATTCCATGGATGTCCTCTGTTCTTAAATAGCCAGCCCGAGAAGAGCCTTTAATAAACTCAGAGGTCTGGATAAACTAATAATAATAATAATAATAATAATCTGTTCATAAATAGCAAGTCCACAAATATTGTTTAAAGTCCAATTCCCTCAACCAATGTCAGTCTAAATTTAACCCCTTGGATGTAAGTTACTTCTAATGCTATCAAGCCCTATTTATCTAATACTATAAAAACAAAATGTCCCTTATATATAAAAATAACAACAAATTCATACACACACACACACACAAAACACACACACATATATATATATATATATATATATATATATATCTATATATATATATATATATATAGAGAGAGAGAGAGAGAGAGAGAGAGAGAGAGAGAGAGAGAGAGAGAGAGAGGTATGCATACTTTCTCTCTCTCTTTGTTTAATGTTTCCCCACCCCTCCATTTACTTTACCAATTCGATTCCCCCACGTGAACTTAACAACGATAACCCACTTGTAGAGGAAAACTATTCCCTTCGTTGTGAGTGAATGACTATACGAAGTGAAACCAAATGTGTTTTATTATTATTAATATTAATATTACTTCATCTCCATCTTTGCCAGAACTTCATTAAACGTTTGCACATTTTGCTAACCGATATTGACTCTTTGTTTATGCAGCTGCAGAAGTGGAGAATATCGCTCTTATATATCTTATGCATTCCGTCACTTTACGCAGTTATCGATTAATATCTGTCCGTGACATTCACACGGAATGGAGAGTTTTGTGCGAAGTTTGTGGTGGTATTCTAATGATCCTTTGTAGAGACTCTTCATCTCTCAAATGTTTGTTTATATTTCTTTATTGCTAATTTGCGTTATGTGTTGTTCCTATTTGCCCACGTCGCTATGGTTTATCTTTCTTCTATTTTCGTCTCCTCTCATTTTCCTAGAAATTTAACCCAGCTCTTAATGCTTCTTTAGCCTTGTTGAGATGATTAGCTGCATACTTGATGATTGTAATCTAAGAATAATAATCGCCCTTACTATACTATTTCGTGAAATAATATCATTCAAAAAGAGGACTGGGAACTTTTAAACATAATAGGAACACATTTGCAGGTAAGGCAGAACAATAGAGAAAGACTCACCGAAAAAACTTTTTAATATGTCTGTTTACGATGTTCAACAAATTCTTTCAATCGTTAATTTATATTACTTTCTTTCTTAGTTATTTATTCCCTTATATATTCATTAATTAATCTATTTATTTATATTGTTTGATCTGTCCCTGTCTCTTGGAGCACCGCGTCCAATTTTTGTTTTTTACTGAAATTTTCAGTAAGTGCTTCGGGAGTAGGGGATGGATGTCTATTTGCATTTTTCGAAAATGTAATGATAAGCATAGGTCGGAAAAAATCTTTCTTTACTACACAACTCTCACTTATAATAATAATAATAATAATAATAATAATAATAATAATAATAATAATAATGATGATGATGATGATGATGGAAATTGTACCCATAATCATAGAAACACTAGGCACGATCCCAAGATCCCTGAAAGGAATCTAGAAAAATGTCTAAGAGGGGCTGAAGTAGGTCCAGGACTCATGCAGAAGAATGTGCTCCTAGAAACTGAGCACATAGTAAGAAAAGTAACGGACTCCTAAGGAAGCAGAATGCAACCCGGAACCCCACACTAAAAGTACCACCCAGTCGAAAAAAAAAAAAAAAGGAACTCCTGTGATGAGCCTATAGTATCGAGAATTAAGAAACGCAGTAGTTTGGTTTGGTAGGACTGATGAGAAATACTTCATTCACAGAAAAAGCTAACGGGGCCACATTGACAGAGTCGTACAATACAATCAGAAGGATTACTGTTACCATTTGCCTCAGTAGTAGGCACAGGGTACGGGTAAAAATTTCCAGTTGGCTTATTAATAGATATGTGAAAACTAGGTTTGCTAAGGGCATCCTCAGGTGAACCTCACAAAAGAGTGCGTATTTGGAATATTATCAGTTCATTTTATGAATTGGTTGGTTATCTTACTGAAACGAAATATTAATACTACTAATAATTTCTGTCGACAAAATTGCCGAGTTGAAAGCTTAACTCGAATGTTTGCGAACTTCAAGTAACATATCAACACCTCTACAACGACACCGATGTCATCATAAGGATGAGAGTCAGCAATGCAATCAGTGACGTTTAAAAGAAAAAAGGCAAACTAAATACAATCACTCAAACACAGTGACTAAAACCTTAACCCAATGATCTGCTATCCTAAATTTTATTTATTATAATTGACGAACCTATTTTACCAGTAATTTTTGGGGCAATATATAATCAACCTCTTTTATCACTCGGTAAACTAAAGGACGACGAAGGTTTTCCTTCTGAAGGGGGAGATCTAGCTGGCATGAAGTTAAATGTCGAAAATATATCAAAAAGTGATCCTTGAAGACACCGAGTATTTACCAATTCCTCTCGCTTCACCTATACTACACAATTTCAATCATTGCTTATCTATTGTGTCCCGTTTACCCCAGCTTTTTTTTATTACACTTTCCATAGCTCCTTTCTGAAGTCAATGAAATTATCAGGCTACAAGCAAAGCTTTTATTATTTCTCCAACAAATCATTTCTCATTTATTAATATGTGAATTTGGCTTGATAACATGCGTCACTAAACTACAAGTAAAGGCGACTACTTATACTTTTACTAGGAAACTAACTTCTATATTTACCGATGTACATGTCACGAGGTTAAAACCCTTCTAAAGGCCAGGCGATAATATTCTAATACAAAACCAACGAATCTCTGCGCTGAGATTGTCTAATTACTGAATACAGGTGATGCTTTAAAACACAACTTAATTATATTTTCAATTCCGAAATGTGATGGTGGTTTGAAGTAAAATTTAATCAAAATTAATTTGACAATATATGCAGCAAAAAATAGTGCAAGAAACAAGTAGCTTGTATATCTGAACTCTAAAAGAGTTACGTCTGTGAACCGAAACCTGAAAAGTAACAACGACTGGAGTCTGAATTCCACAATCCAAGTTGTTGAAAATTAAAAACGAAAGAAAGAATCAGCTTTCAACGTTGACTATGCATCCACTTTTCAAGATGAAAATACTTCCCAAAGAAGCCAGCCTTCGTACTCTCAACAAAAAAAATCGATCGAGGGCCCCATTCGCGTGAATGTCAACAGAAATTTGGAAAAATTGGAGGAAGCAAACAACTTAGGTTGGTAATTCCTTAATTTACTATAGATTTTAATGATTTTTCCATTAGGCACAAAGGAAAACTAAAAACTGCAAAAAAAAAAAAATAGATAAATAAAAGACGCTAAATTTGTGAATTCCTGTGAACTACCACGATCACGTATTCTT
>NC_087207.1:289266-304266 GCF_015104395.2 Macrobrachium nipponense | reverse complement strand
CGTGCGTGTGCACAGCTGTCAATACCAAACATCTACTAACTTTCTTTGAATTTCAGAGATTTGTTTATACACATATATTAATGTATGTATGTATGTATGTGTGTGTGTTGGTGTCTGTGTGCGCGTGTGTGCACAGCTGTCCATATTCTCGCTGCTGTTACAATAGTAATAGTGTAACTAATACTTTTTTTTTTTAGCCTTTTTAAGAATTCGCGTGGCATGCAATTTGAACTTGACCCAAATATATTGCTGAATCAGTTTGAGAGTTAAATACCCGTTCCTTTCATTCATATGTGATGCTCAGGAAATTAACGATAACAAAAATTGTTTCTTATGATACAGGTGTTAACGAAAACGAATCTATTAGCTTCTTATTCTTCCTGAATACATTTTTTCTCTACCCATCTGTTTGCCTGATGGCTTGTTTCTCAAAATTTTTCACCGGCTCTATAACAGTGACAAAAGTGAGGTAGTAGTTTGGTTTTACAGGAAGAGCAACCATATTTTCATTACAAAGGTTCAAATAGAACCGGTCATGTCAAATCGGTTTTTTATTTTTTATTTATTTATTTATTTATTTATTTTTTTTAATTTTTTTTTGAGCACCGGACAGCTATGTGCCGGCTGTCACTTCCAGTCTCTGCCACTAAAGCCACTTTAAAAATAAAAGATATATGTATAAAAAACCAACATGGAAAGTGGCTGATGCTTTTTGGGAACAAAAGTTCTCTGTCGGCTTTATCCAGCAAACGTCAGACTCTATAGGGACTTATATTTAGAATTTTTATAGACTCAAACACACACACGTGAGGACGCGCACACGCTAGAGTCGGTTTGTCTGTGTCGATATTTAGAAACTCCAGTTTCATTTTAAATTTTACTCAGGCACAAAAGTAAAAAACATTTTTAAAGAAGCACATTTTCTTATTCATTTCGTAATGGGCAGGTCTAGACCTCTCATTGCTGCAAAATATATTTTTTCAATATTTCAACTGCCGTTACGCAAGTTTCCCAAAAATACATACTTTAGCACATAGGAAGACCATTTAATAAATAAATAAAAAAGAAAAATACTTTGGTAATACTGCATAGACCAAAAGTCCTCACGAAATAATAATCATTCAAGAGAAAAGCAGAAGCTTCAAGTGGCATCAAATGAAAGAAATTCTTTCCTGCCCAGATGCCCCGTACCCGGCTCAGGAGACTTGCTGACTAATTCTGAGAATTTACCCAGCGAAGGGTGAAGAGAATCGGAAAAGATAACATAATTACGAAGCGAAACTTAGGTTAGTGTAGATAGAATGATATAGGAACATAATACGATTTTTCCAATAAAGGTAAATGATCATGTCAGTCCAAACAATAGATGAATAAGCCTTTGTCAAAACGGAGAGTTAAGTGAAGTGTTAATCTATTAAATATATCCTAATGACAATGGCAAGTGTTATCAAAACAAACCTTAAAGGAGACAAAAAAAAGACATCTTTAAGTATGCAGAGGTCAGCTCAGCATAGGCAAACTGTTCGATAATTAAGAATAACAATGAACAAATATCGAGGTACGAAATCCGATCAGACGTCCAGTATCTATAGATCAGGATTTCGAACCAGCGACCGCCCGTCTCTTTTATGCCGCTAAAGATTGCGGTCGTATTTCCCTCTATTTCTCGTCTACATCGTTCTTTCCTTCAAGCTGTTATCACCTCCCTCGACCCTTACGTCTCCCGGACAGTCAAGAAACCCTGATTGGAGTCAAGATAGAAAACAGGTAAAACAAAAAAAAAAGGCGAAAAAGTTTCTTGCGCACAATCGAGTTTTCTGTACAGCGTTAATCAAGGCCATCGAATATAGGTCTATCTTTCGGTGATCTCGGTATAATGCTGTGGCGGTCTGTGTTGTTGCGTTGCCAGATGCTCGACTATGGCTACTTTAACCTTGCATATAATAAACATTACTGAAGCTAGAGGGCTGCAATTTGGTATGTTTGATGATTGGAGGGTGGATGATCAACATACCAATTTGCAGCCCTCTAGCCTCAGAAGTTTTTTAAGGTCTGAGGACGGACGGACAGACAAAGCCATGTCAATAGTTTTTTTTTACTGAAAACAGAGGTGGGGGCGAGGAGCTTCCTTAGAAAAGACGCTGGACATCATAAAAATTCATGGAGTCTTTAAAGCTGTTTGAGTCTTCAAGTACTTCTCTAGAGGGTCACTAGGACGTAAAGGTTGCTTCTATGACAATACCTAAACAGTATCTAAACTCTTAAACGCACTAACATTTTGCTACACATTACATACACAAGCACATTTCACCCGTCCTGACAGACATACACAAAATTGAATTTATTATTACCATTACCTACAAGATAGTAATCGAGCTCAATATTTATCAAGCTTACCTCAACAAGTTCTTGTTTGTATACACAAACACATACAGATATATATATATATATATATATATATATATATATATATATATATATATATATATATATAATATATATATATATATATATATATATATATTAAATATATATATATATATATATCTATATATATATATATATATATATATATATATATGTATTATATGGATGTATGTATGTTTGTATGCATATATATATATATATATATATATATATATATATATATCTATATATACTATATATATATAGATATATATATATAATATATATATATAATATCTGTATGTGTTTGTGTATACATGCAAGAACTTGTGAGGTAAGCTTGATAAATATTAAGCTAGAAAATTACTATTGTTAGGTAATGGTAATATAAATTCAATTTTGCGTATGTCTGTCAGGACGGGTGAAATGTTCTTGTGTATGTAATGTGTAGCAAAATGTTAGTGAGTTTAAGAGTTTAAATATATATATATATATATATATATATATATATATATATATATATATATATGTGTGTGTGTGTATATGTACATGTACATACATATATATATATATTGTTTCCCAAGATCACCGAGGAAGACTTAGAACAACTAAAACATATCTGAAACTTTCAACAGGTGTTTGCTGTCTCCCGGAGTAGCATTTTGATCGACCCATAAAATTCTCTTTTGATTTATGGGGGAGAACAGCCCATGAAACGATGGCCATGAATTCCAACCGCCTGTTATCTACTCTTTACGCAGAGACGAGGAATTCTGTATTTCGTTACAGGTAAAAAAATATACAATATTAGGACGAATAACCCGGTGGCTTTATCCGTCATTGGGTTTGTATGAAAAGCAATAAGGTCATAAGGAACATAATCCATAGATCGATCATTAAGGAAGGCGACAGAATTCACTCGGGAAAAATAAAGAGAAAAATCTAAGCTCGGTTCCAGAGAATCGATGGAACATCTTATCTGGAAAAGATAGATTGTTTGAAGAGAATGAATTCGGGAAGAGTCCAGAATGTCATAGCGTGAAGTAGGAATGCATCTCATCTGGAAAAGATAGATCGTGGAAGAGAATGAATTCGGGAATGGTCCTGAATGTCATAGAGTGCAGTTGGAATGGAATATAGAGTTTAGGCAAAAGGCCAAATATTGGGACCTTTGAGGTCACTCAGCGCTGGAATGGAAATTGAGAGAGGTTGGACAGTAAGATGGAAGACAGAGAATATGTACGGAGGTACAGTAAAACGAATGAAAGTAGTTGCAGCTAGGGGCCGAAGGGACGCTGTAAAGAACCTAAAGTAATGCCTACATTGCACCGAATGAGGCGCACTGGCGGCACTAACCCCCCTACGGGGTTGTCTCTCCTGGAAGAAAGGCCGCTGTCGGGGTCAGTAAACATCAGCGTAATCCTTTGGCATTTATCTTCATTAAATAATGTACTTTTATCTCATGAGATTATATAAGAATAAATAATGAAAGAGCGTTGTTAAGTTTAACATTGCCATTTGATTGAAAAGGGAAATGGAAGAGTTTCCCGAAAGCTTTCTGTACAGATTTATCTTTCAATAAATAAATAAATGAATGAATAAATTAATTAATTAATTAATAAATGCCTGTGGTTCTGTTACTCCAATGACATTATTAGAGAAAACCCAAAAAAGAGATACTGGTTAAAACTGACCGGAAATACAGCAGACGTGAAGATTACCAATAACTTCAGTGTCGATGAATAGGCATTTAACATTCGATACTATGTCTAGCTGTCACCTCCTGTCTTTCTTGACTTGTTCTGAAATCGCAGTAATTCATAATAGCATTCAGTCAAATTTCAGATAAACTCCATAGTTTAGAGATAGTTATCTGGAATGTTCAACCTTTAAATGATGAAAGGCTTTTATGTTTTTACAACAGCTTAGGAAATAGATGAAGTTACCTGATCGCTTTTAAATATTACACAATAATTTCTGAGCAATGTAATACAATATAGTGAGGCAAGTTACGTTCACTTATTTCTTATTTATACGGTGAATATAACTTTTATGTTTGTAATAGTTCATTTAAATAGTTTATGGATGGAAATGTTTAAATGTTCTCATGAATTTTAACACCGAGCAAATCATCAGTGAATAGAATGGTTAATGAAGGGGAAACCACATAACCATTTAGCACATTTGCTTCGGTCAGGGGGTCCTGGTTTCGGTATACCATCGCCCGATTTCGTCAATGAGCTCACTGATAAAGCCATCAAGAGTTTCCGAACTAATCTCATCTTTTTCGAGACAGACTGAAGGGCCAATTAAAAGTTCTGCCGTTTGGGAGTCATTCTGGTCACGAATCAGTATTGGAGGGTCAACAAATAGTCGAGACGTCCAGGTAATGGAACCGAGGAAGTCCAGTGAATGTGAAAACCAATGACTATACATGATAACGAATCCTATTTTCGCGTCAAGATCCTAATCAGTGCTGGGAATGGAATCTGGAATCGAGTTTGTATTATAAAACATTTCTTTTTATTTTTGCACAGGGAAAATTAAGAAAATTGTCTGCAACCTCATCGCTTTGCTTAAGATGAGTAAGGGAAAATGTTGGAACAAGCGGTAAATATTAAATAAATAGTGACTTTTTTAAAAGGAAAATTTTTGCATTCAGATAAAATTCTCAAGAAGTGAAGGGAAATGCATTTCACAGCATTTCTTTCCTAATCTCAATTTATCATTTTTATAATTCATACTCGAACAATTTCTCTTTTTATTTTTTCCATTCTCTCTCTCTCTCTCTCTCTCTCTCTCTCTCTCTCTCTCGCAACAGTGTGGAAGAGTTTGAAAGAAAGCTAGACAAAATCATTAGGACACTGTGAATGTACAGTAAAACCTGCTCCTACAGATGCGTAAATGAGCACACGATGTCTCCTCGGATGGACTAACAAGTCTTTGAGGCATCCTAAGCCTTGTAACTCCCTCCCCCCCTCCCCCTCTCTATCCCCTCTCTTTCTCTGCCTCAATCTCTCTCTCTCTCCTCTATTTCTCTGCCCCAATCTGTATGTCTGTCTGTCTGTCTGTCTCTCTACCTATCTCTCTCTCCCCACCACACCACCCCCCATCTCTCTCTCCATGACATCAGTCTTCACGAGACCAAACACGTTCTGTTTACCCTCTTCTTCTTCTTCTTCTTCTTCTTCTTCTTCATTTTCTTCGTCACGATTTGTGATCAGACGTTGGAAGCGGAATTAAGGCTCATTTCTCTCTCCTGTCGCTGGTTCCCACCTCGTGTTTGCTCTTCTCTTCAGCTGAAAGCTTCGTCTGCTTTTACCGGTGGCTCGTTTGCTAGTGCGAGAGGTAGTATCACAGCACAATTTCATTTTACTGAAAAGAAAACTATTGTGCTGGCTTTGTCTGTCCGTCCGCACTTCTTGTGTCCGCCCTCAGATTTTAAATAATACTGAGGCTAGAAGGCTGCATATTGGGATGTTGAGCGTCCATCCTCCAATCATCAAACGTTCCAAATTGCAGCCCTCTAGCGTCAGTAGTTTTTATTTTATTTAATGTTAAATTTAACCTTCATCGTGTGTTTGACAACGATATAGGACAGGCCAATACCGGGAAGTTGTTAAAAATTCATGGGCCACGGCTCATACAACATTATCCCGAAACCACCAAAAGATAGATATATTTTCGGTGGCCTTGATTGTACAATGTATAGAAAACTCGATTGCGCCGACGAAACTTCGGCGTATTTTTCACTTGTTTTTATTTTCTATACATAATTATCTTTGAATAGAATTTTATCTATCTTTCGTTTTTTTAAATAACAGATTATCTTTGACCGAAATCATATTCCAGGTGTCTATGAATGCAGTTGCTCATCCGCCAGATAAGAAAAAAAAAATCAATAGTTTATTCACTACTGAAATTTAAAACGGCGCGGAATGACACAAATCTGTTATTTCAAGAAAATTGCAATTCATAGAATTCTTCATGAAGGCAAATTTTATAAGTAAACTATATAACACCCACAGTAAGACCTAGGTAAAATGGACAGTCTCCAAAGTAACACCTGGATAAAAGGACAGACAGTACAAAAATACTCATTTAGAGGTTGTTTATCATACCTCATTTCATGTACTCGAGACCATAGAAATATATTACTGAAAGTACAGGCATGAAAGAGCCAAACCGCACAGTAATACCTGGATAAAAAAGGGACAGACAGCACAGTAATGCCTGAACAAAGGGACGGTTACCACAGTAATACTTGTATGAAAAGGACAGTTACCAAAGTACCTGGATGAAAGGGACAGTCACCACAGTAATACCTGGATAAAAAGGACAGTCACCACAGTAATAACTGGATAGAAAGATCAGTCACCACAGTAATACCTGGGTAAAATGGACAGTTTCCAAAGTAACACCTGGATAAAAGGACAGACAGTAGAATAATATTTGGTTAAGGGTTGTTCATCATACCTCATTTCATGTACTCGAGACCATAAAAAATATACATATTACTGACAATACATGCATAAAAGGGACAGTGACTGAATAAAAGGGACAGTCGCCACAGGAATGCCTGGATAAAAGTATTACTGTTACCACAGTAATACTTACATAACAGGGACGGTAACCACAGTAATACCTGAATGAAAAGAACGGTTGCCACAGTACCTGGATAAAAGGGATAGTCACCACAGTAATTTCTGGGAAAAAAGGGACAGTTACCACAGTAATTTCGGGATTAAAGGAACACTCACCAGTAATTTCTAGATAAAAGGGACAGTTACCACAGTAATTTCTGGATAAAAGAGACAATTACCACAGTAATTTCTGGATAAAAGGGACAGTTACCACAGTAATACCATGAATAAAGGGACAGTCACCACAGTAATACCTGTCACCTAGTAAATATATATATATATATATAGATATATATATATATATATTATATATATATATATATAATATAACGATATATGTATATATATTAGTATATATATTATATATATATATGTATATATATAATATAATCTATACTATAAACATGTATATATATATATATATATTATATATATATATATATATATATATATATAATATATATAATATATATGTATGTATATATATATATATATTATATATGTTATATATATATATATATATATATATATTATATATATATGTATATATATATCAATACAAGCTACAAATGTCCTTTAATATCTAAATTCACTTTACCTCCCAAATGATATATTTTCATATGTGTACCGAAGGGGAATTTTTTAGTTGATAATAATTTCGTTCCCCTTCGGTACATATATGAAAATATATCATTTGGGAGGTAAAGTGAATTTAGATATTAAAGGACATTTGTAGCTTGAATTGATATATAAATGGATCACGGTTCGATGTATAATTATTCATATATATATTATATATATATATATATATATATATATATATATATATATATATATATATATATATATATTTACTAGGTGACCGGTATTACTGTGGTGACTGTCCCTTTTTATTCAGTGTATTACTGTGGTAACTGTCCCTTTTATCCAGAAATTACTGTGGTTAACCTTGTCCCTTTATCTAGAAATTACTGTAAGTAACTGTCCCTTTTATCTAAAAGACATTACTGTGGTAAAGTTTCCCCTTTTATCTAGGAAATTACTGTGGGATAACTTGTCCCTTTTATCTAGAAATTACTGTGGTAACTGTCCCTTTTATCTAGAAATTACTGTGGCTAACTGTCCCTTTTATTCCTAGAAAATTACCTTGGGTGTGTAAACTGTCCCCTTTTATCTAGAAATTACTGTGGTAACTGTCCCTTTTATCTAGAAATTACTGTGGTAAACTGTCCCTATTATCCAGATATTAATGTGGTAACTGTCCCTTTTATCTAGAATTACTGGTGAGTGTTCCTTTAATCCCGAAATTACTGTGGTAACTGTCCCTTTTTTCCCAGAAATTACTGTGGTGACTATCCCTTTTATCCAGGTACTGTGGCAACCGTTCCTTTCATATATATATATATATATATATATATATATATATATATATATATATATATATATGGATATTTATATATATAAAAGTGTGTCTGTGTCTGTGTATGAAAAGCATTTGTTTATTTATTACCATCATTCAACACATTTCCAAAAGAAAATGAAAGGGACGGAGAGTAGTATAGAGAAATCTTCTGATTGTTTCGAACATCCGAAAAAAGAAGACCGAATTGTTGCCTGATTTCCCGACTGTTTAATTTCGCGATAGTGAAAATCCAACAAAGGAATTCCAGAAGAAAGCGCCAATTCAACCTCCATAAAATAAGAGCGAATCATGCAATTGCTTTCTATTGAACGTCAGCGTTATTGCAGCGGGCCACTAAACTTTTTTTTCTTTAAATAGAAGGGTGGAGAGGAAGTTTTGGCTTGCCAAGAACCAACACATGAAATAATTTAATTCTCTTTTCTTCAAAGTAGTCTCTAACATGGCCAACCACTGTCCTCCTATCAAATTAAAATGTATTGTAATACTAATCATTAGAATTTAATTTTTAATTTTTAGGTGGAAGACGATTGGAAATTTTGATTTATTTACCATTGCTTAATATAAACGATTATACATTTTCATCCTCTCGGACTATGAACTTTTTTTCATTTTCCTTACAATCTGATCAAAGCAAAGCATCACATATAGAATTGATATGCATCGATTTTTCATGACATAATTGTAAACTTTCTCACGAATTATACTCTTTCTGACTATTTATCAGTTAGTCAGTCAATGCATATATATATATATATATATATATATATATATATATATATATATATATATATATATATATATATATATATATATATAAATATATATATATATATATATATATTATATATATATATAGTATATATATATATATATATATATATATATATATATATATATATATATATACATATATATATATATATATATATATATATATATATATATATATATATATATATATA
The DNA here is from genome assembly GCF_015104395.2 of Macrobrachium nipponense. Taxonomy (NCBI): domain Eukaryota; kingdom Metazoa; phylum Arthropoda; class Malacostraca; order Decapoda; family Palaemonidae; genus Macrobrachium; species Macrobrachium nipponense. The sequence continues at coordinate 294,832 of NC_087207.1, read as the reverse complement.
TATATATATATATATATATATATATATATTTATATATATATATATATATATATATATATATATATATATATATATATATATATATATATATATATATATACATATATATGTGTGTGCGTGTGCGTGTGTGCGTGTGCGTGTGTGGTAAAGGTGTTCATGACAGGGAAATGGAGAAATTAATTTTGGATAAGAAATGAAATGAATTGCCCGCTTTCTTTATATTCATCATTATTTAGAATAAATATTAAGAAGAACAGAGAACAGTAGACATCTGACCCCATAAGGGAACCATTTTCCAATCAAGCGAATAGAGAGAGAGAGAGAGAGAGAGAGAGAGAGAGAGAGAGAGAACCTGCCCTGGTGGCCACAACAGCTGGGTCTTTTAGTAAACGAAATTTTTATTTTCTATTTTGATGATAGCTTAGGCGTTCTTTTTATTATCAGTAATTTTCTTTCCTTTTTTATAATTGTATTTCATATACCCTTCATTTCGAAGATTCGTTTTCTGAATGCAGTGTGGCAATTAAGAAATAATTGGGACGTGTTTTTGTTTCTGTTTAGGCATTCTCTGTTTGTTTGTTTTTATTACCGTTTGCTTCTCCGAAAACCCCATTCCTCTCTCTCTCTCTTTCCCTTTTCGTTTTATTTCCTGAAAATGACTGAAGATAATTCTAAAAGCTTGCTTGAACAAACCCCAAACCCTCACCTTGGCACCGTCCGCAGCTTCAGAAGCCAACCGGTTCTTTGGAGTCACCCATTGATGATTTGTTCCTATTGAATGATTATAGCTTTGAACTAGAACTTTTTTTTATTTAGTATTTACTGCTTAACGTTTTTTTCAGAAAACGAATGAACAATTATTCTTACGTAAAATAATTTACCTCGTTTGGTGGCTAGTGTTAAAATGGAATCTTCTTTAAAATCTGTTGCTGAAATTCCTAAAATCTTTATCAAAATTACCTGTTTATATTTTTATCTTAGTGAAATGTCCAAAGAAGCATTCAAATAAATTCTTAATTAGCATTTTGTCAGGCATTTTCTTTTCATGTACAGACGACACTAACAAAGCGTTTAAACCATGAATCCCAAATTGTTGTACACAGAAATACTTGGTGTTCTCCTCCAGCGCTGACTCTTCCAGTTAATTATGCATGGAAAACATCGCGGGTTAATTCGCTGGAAATGAAAACTGCCTCGCGCGGGATTTGGGGGCAGAGAATGCAGAGCGAATACAGAGCATATTTTCCATACCCGACAAATGTTAAAAACATAAGCCTATACTTGTGGGAACGCGTTTGGAATTGAATTGAAAGTCAGATCACCAAGGACTACAAAAATGAAAGGGCCAAAAGGAACGTGTAATATGGTCTATTGCATTAGAGCGCTCAGTGTGCATACGTATTTCTATATTATTTCCAGCGTGACAATGCAACTACTAATCATAAGAGATTTCATGTGACTAGCAATTTTTCCTCATTTGTGACATGTATTGAAAAATAATCTTAAATCCATGTAAACTGGAAGAATAGGAAATATCTTTTTTTTTTTTTTTAAAGTTTGTCTGCATTCTTTGCAAAGAATTTCTGAATGAAATTCTCTTCAGAAGTTTATTCTTCTCATGACAGCGCATAAATGAAATGCAAACAACTGATAAGATAAGGACTTTGATTGAAAGCGTCCAAAGCAGAATTTGTTTGCTTCTTAAACGCATCGATAATGTCTGTGCGCGCGCGCGTGTGTGTAGCGAAGACTGAGGAAAAGTAGGTAAGGAAAGTTTAAATGAAAGTTTCGGGTATCGTATATCTAAAATTCAATACCTAGCCCATTATTTACCTGATTGCCAGTATGTACATAACCGCATTTTCATAGTTAATAACGAATGTTATTTTGATCTGAAATAGATATCAGAGAGAGAGAGAGAGAGGAAAACGAAGGACGTTCGTTTCATGAGAGAGAGAGAGAGAGAGAGAAGGACGTTTGTTTATGAGAGAGAGAGAGAGAGAGAGAGAGAGAGAGAGAGAAACTGAAGGACGTTCGTTTATGAGAGAGAGAGAGAGAGAGAGAGAGAGAGAGAGAGAGAAACAAAAACTGAAGGACGTTCGTTTATGAGAGAGAGAGAGAGAGAGAGAGAGAGAAAGAGGAAAACTGAAGGACGTTCGTTTATGAGAGAGAAGAGAGAGAGGAAAACTGAAGGACGTTTGTTTATGAGAGAGAGAGAGAGAGAGAGAGAGAGAGAGAGAGAGAGAGAGAGAGAGAAATCAAATTTCGAAATTGTCACGTTCTTCCTTTCTTCTGCTCCCGTAACAATACGAGGAACAAGACATAATAAATGATAAACGACTGATTACGGTAATGTGAAGTAGGGACCAATTCACCAAAGGACCGCAGGGCGGAAGTGATGAAATGAAGCAATCCAAGAAATGGAAGAAGAGCAGTGATATCTGAATAATGCACAGGCAATGTGCCCGTCTCTTTGTCTCCTCAAAGGTCTTTGTAGGAGAATGTCAGAGGAGTTCTTGAAAGAGAACGTTACCTAGACATAGAGACTTTCTTTTATTCGAAACTTAGGGACGTTTCGGGGGCCAGAGAGCAGCATGGGATCCATTATCATTTAGACTCATCTCGGAAAGTGTGAAAATTGGATGAACTGTATAACATTCGTGCAATGTTAATTTTCTTGCTTACTTTCGAGTCACTAGAGCTGGAATCTGATTCCGAAAACATAATCCTAACATCAGGATATACGCACATATTTATGATTCGCGTATCAATGCAATTGGGTGTTATAAATATGACTTGGAAAAATGTTGCTTCTCATCATACTTTCGAGGGCTTTCCTTCCCTCTTTTTAGTTTGTATGGTGTTTTTACGTTGCATGGAACCAGTGGTTATTCAGCAACGGGACCAACGTCTTGACGTGACTTCCGAACCACGTCGAGAGTCAACTGTCGAGAATCGAATTCGTGGCCAACGAGGTGGGAGGCCAAGACCATACCGATCACGCCACTGAGGCGCTCTTCTTTCAATCTTGCCTCTCCATGACTTTAATTTAATCATTCTCGCAAAAAGTCGAAGAGCTCCATTTGCAGTAGATGTGATTACCAGCAGAATCAGCCGTGCCATCAGCTCCAAACCATCCTATCGCGAGTTACTGAAAGGTCATCAGTGCTGTAAAATTTCTTCTTCTGCACCGTATTTGAATCTGTTATTTGATTAGTAAAAGAAATGGATGTTGAAGAATTTGTGTTTATTTTTCTGTTTGTTTGTTTGTTTTTAGCGGGCGTATTACGACAAAAATTGTAAAATGAAAAATAGTAAATAGAACTTACCCGTAGTCTGAGATAACAATCTCTAGTAATAATTATGCATAAAATTGATTCAATTAAACTTTTAATAAAACGTTTGATCAAACGGCATTCATTTCCTGTCTCGCTCCCTCCAATTACAGGTCATGGCAGAGGATGAGGTTCCACATTGGGAATTAATTACAACCGGGAAGAAAAATCTCCAAAAATTCATTCTGATTTTATCACAGTTTCGGAGAACTAAAAAATAATATATTTTTGGTAAAATTTCTCATAAGTTCTCATTTCGATGGATCGATCTTTACAATTCTTGCTTTATTTATTTTCTCAATTTATTTTCTGGTGTGCGATTAGACGACTTTCTTATTTTATTGTTTAATTCTTTTAAATTTTGTTTACATTTTACCTTTTGAGTCAAGAACCTTTCTTTTTATGTCCCTTGTTTTTTCGTTTTTTTCCCTCAGTTCTGATTTCCAGAAGGCCTGTGGGTTTCCCTGTCTCAGTGTTATCGACTGAAAGGAAACCTATTCATAAATGAGACTGATCTATTGAATTCAATTCTTTTGGTTCCTAATCTTGAAACTTTGGAAAAGCAGAAGAAAAGAATTCTATATTTTACAAATTAATTAAGTAGCTCAGATATTTGTACCTGATTTTAGATCGACCATCCATAAGAAATAGATCATATTACAAGAAGGAAAGAATGGGGTTGCCGGGGGTTGAATATTACAATGAATATTAAATTTAGCTAAAGGCAAAGCGCTGGGACCTATGAGGTCATTCTGGGCTGAGAGGGAAACTGAGAGTAGAAAGGTTTGTAAGGTATAACAGGAGGAAAACCTCGCAGTTGCACTGTGAAGTGGAAAAGAGGAATCATGAATGGAATGAAAAGGGTTGCAGCTAAGGACCGAAGGCACGCTGCAATGAGCCTTTAAGTAACGCCTACAGTGCACCGTACGTGAGATGCACTGACGGCACTATCCCCCTACTGGGGAATATCAGAATAGACGTCCTTCGAGAGTTTTCACCTTCGCTTCATTATATATAATTTATCATCTTTCAGTCGCATTTGCTCCAAATGTCAAACCTAATTCTAGCTTCGTCTTCCAGTTTTAATTTCATTTTCTCTCGCTGCTAATTTCCCCCCAAATCTTATTTGTTTCATCAGCATACACACAATGCCAAAGTTTAAGATTCTGTGTCCCTTTAACTTTGTGTTTCGCGTAAGCAGATTGAATTGAAAAGTTTCGTAAGTAAGTTTTGTATCAGGAGCGGCCAAGGAAACAGCTTGGAACTCCAGTAATACACGGTGTCCATAAATTCCCAGTACCATTACAAGCATTTATTACTTGTAATGGTACTGGGACTTTATGGACACACTGCATAATCTATTTCATATGGATTTCCATTCATAGATCTATCTTTTTATTCATCCGGTAAATATTGTTGCTTGGATTTGCAGGTGAATTAATGGCCTGAAAAATAAAAATCAAACGTAATAATAAATTGTTCAAATAGGCTACTTTTTAAAATTGATTGGAGTTGAATTCAGTTCCGTCAACAAAATTATAATAATTTGTGGAGCTTTTGGTAAAAATTATAAGGAGCAACAGTATTTTTTTCCTTACCCTAAAACTTTGTCTTCTTGTCATAAGAATATTTATTAGTCATCTGGTCATTAAACAACTGATGTGGTTTAGAGTGTGGTAAAGCCAACTGATCAAAGAAAATGTCGTGGTTGATTGTTCTGTTTTAAAAATTTAAATTCTTATATTTCAAACCAACTTTTGAAAATGTTAGATTATTACCAAGAAGCAAAGTCGTGCCCTAAAGATACAAGTAAAAAATTCGACGAAATTCCTTCGACGCAATCGAGTTGTCTGTACAGCGTATAATACTGTATGAAACTCTTAGCCACGGCCTATGAAACTCTCAGCCGGCCGTGGTGGTCTGTACTGTTGCGGTGCCAGGCGTACGATCATAGCTAACTTTAACCTTGAATAGTATAAAAGCATATGAGGCTAACGAGCTGCAATTTGGTATGTTTGATGATTGAAAGGTGGATGATCAACATACCAATTTGCATCCTTCTAGCCTTATAGTTTTGCAGGTCTGAGGGCGGACAGAAAAAGCGCGGACGGACAAACAAAACCATCTCAATAGTTTTCTTTTATAGAAAACTAAAAATGTTGGACAGATAAAACACTGTTTATTATTCTTAGGTATAACTATAGACAACGAAGTAATTAATTCTCAAGATT
>NC_087207.1:264266-286766 GCF_015104395.2 Macrobrachium nipponense | reverse complement strand
CCGCATTCATTGAGCGGAGAAAGACATATGAGGAGGAGGAGGAATAGGAGGAGGAGGAATAGGAGGAGGAGGAGGAATAGGAGGAGGTGGAGGAGGATTCCGCAGTTAAAAGAGGAGGTTAAAAAGTCTTTGCAGAAAAGGCACAAGGCAGTCTTCCTAAGTCGAATCGGAAATTCAGTTACAAACTGATTGGATTTCATTCCCAGACCCAACTGAAACCGATTTCAGAACTGCTTCGTAATGACAAGACGTAAAGTTTTCATTGAGTGAACTTAGGAAATCGTTTACGAAATTGTTTCGCGAGTTCCTGCAAAACGGCAAATTATTTCTCTCGACAATGCAGCAGATCAACTTGATGCTTGTAGATTATAATGATACCATTTCAGTTACGAGGTCTGAGTCTATTAGCTTTTAAAAGAAGAAAATAGAATTTCTGATACTGAGCATTTCATTTGCTACGATGGAAGAGGACGTAGGCTTCCGACGAATGGGGTGACAACAGAATTGATCATCGAAACTGTGAAAGCATTGTTGGTTGGGTTAGTGATGAATATTTGATCAAGTAAAATGGCAAGCAAAACGAACTTTTGTGAAATATCGTGCTCTTCGTTTTACACACCATCCACTCCCCACACACACACTCTCTCTCTCTCTCTCTCTCTCTCTCTCTCTCTCTCTCTCTCGTAATCTTCCCCTTCCTTTACCAAACAAATAGCTGACTATTTCATATACATGAAAACAATTCAAATACAAAATCGCCCTCTCCCTCGCTTTCGTGTTGACTAGATTTTTCTCTTTTGCAGTTATTCTCAACAAACATAGGTCTAGGCGTAATTCCAATTTTGCCAATCTTAGCCACTGAACTTGGTTTATTTACATTAGGAATCGAATGAATGATTTGACATACTGTATAATGCTTTAATTGCTAGAATTCTCCTTATAAACCTATGCTTCGTTCAGTTATACAATGCTCTCCTCTTTCTCTCTCGAAAACAACTGTCCCCTTCAATTGCCCAACAAATAATAGGCCCATTTCAGGCACATGAAAACAATTTCCATAAAATGTTCGTGCCTTTCTCTCTCTCTCTCTCTCTCTCTCTCTCTCTCTCTCTCTCTCTCGTGCTGACTAGTTTATCCATTTTCCAGTTATTCTCAACTACACATAGATCTAGGCATAATTTCAACCTGAACACTTTTAACCAGTCAAATATGGTTTACTTGCATTAGGAATCGAACGGAACGTATATGTATGACTTTAATTGATAGTAGTATTCATATAAGCCTATAGTTAATATATTTATACACAATTTTAAATTTAAAGGTAGACTAAACCAAACAAGAGACAAATGTTAAATACCTGAATCAACAGTGACACTATCATGCAAAGGGAAACGTTGGTTCGGTAGGGCATCATTCTTCCAATTCCTTGCATTTGCAGGGCAGTAGTTTAGCATTCCATACCTGAGGTTTCTTGCATGATTGCTTTGTTGAAAATTAACTTAACGCACTCGAGCATACTTGGTGTTTATATGGTCACTTCTGCAGATGTTCACCCACTTCGTACACAATTTCGGGGTCTTCAAGAAAACGGTAAAAGATGACCTTTTCACTTCAGCCATTGTCCTTTTCTGCGTTACAGCATTCATAATAGAACATATTACTATGGCTCTAACGTACTGAAGTCCAAAAACCTCAAGAACTGTCACAAACTACCGATGAAGGAACTTGGAAGCACAGAGGGTAAATACTGACGCTCTCTGGCTGAGGGAAGCACATCCCACAGTGTTGCCATGACGAGGAGTCAACGAAGGTTAATTTTTCGGGGAAATAAGTTGAAACAGCATGATTTAAAAATATTAGTTTCATACAAGACGAACAACTTATTCCGTGACGAAAACTTAAATGGCTTTGATTTGGGGCTCATGAAACTCGTCATATTAGTATACAGTATTTAAAGATGTAGTTTCATACCAGACGAACAACTACCATGACGAAAACTCAAATGGCTTTGATTTGGGGCTCATGAAACTTTCGTTGTATTATCAGTCGAAGCTGTGGCTTCCATCGAGGCGTTTTTAATCGATTCGGGATAAAAGCAGTCTTTTCAAGTTCGAGAGCCAAATCGCACTCGTTCAGTTATTATAACTAAAACAGTCGAAATATAGCAGTTTTTATTGTTTAGTCTAAAGGGAGACTGATGTCGGGATAATGGCAACACCGTAGCGAGTAGCGTTAACAACGGTTCAGTTTGTTATAATGTAGTGTTGTGTTCCACGCGTTGTATACTTTCTCGCTCCTTTAACCCACATTTCACGTTGTCTATGGTCAACTAATGAGCAAAGCATAATATTTTTTCGTCTGAACAGATTATTTAAGTGGCTGCTATACAGGGATCTGGCCAGTAAACAAGGCAAGTAACCGATCAACTAAGCATAGACCTAACCACATTCTCTTCTGGGCGATGTAAGATAAAGGCTTTTGATTTGCCCCAAGCAAATAAAAGTTTGGCTAACCGAGAAAAACTTTAGAATAATGGTGTGAGTGTTTGAAAACGTAAACTTGATATGTGTCCTAGCCTATTGATAGAAAATTTTGGACTTGTCCAAGTCTGTGTTCGAACCGGGGACTGAAGGATTCATGAACTGGCGTAGCCTACACAAGCCACCTCCCTACGAAAATGCCCAATTTTGAATCTTATTCAGTGTGGCTGTAAAGTACAATTTGTCATGAAATGTTTAGCATGGGATAAATGCAAGTGGGTAGATGGGCAACGGTCAAACGATGTCATCTTGATTTCAAGTCTATTGTCGACAGTCTTGCGTCTACTACTGAGTATCAACAAGAAGCAGTGGGCCAGAAAAACGTCGTCTCTACTCCCAGGTTAAAAGCCGCCATAGGATACTGGGAATAATATTTGACTTAAAACTCCCAGAACCTCGCTCTCTATGTAACGCTCATGGATGCTTGATTAAGAGATGTGATCGGTAGTTAGAGGTAAGTCCAACTTTAGAAAAGTACATTTAATAACTATTTTTACCAGATGTTACGATAACGTTGTCAGGCGGGATGCGGATTTTTTTTATTATTATTATTATTTTTTTTATGACTGAAAAGTTTCAAATTATTGCTGTTTATTGACAGGCAGGTAGTCAGGGTAACACTATTGAATTTGGGAAAAAAATGCTATTGCATTTGGGAAAAAAATGCTATTGAATTTGGGAAAAAATGCTAGGGGAAGGACACGAAAGAATAACAAACGAATCTTGAGAGAGAGAGAGAGAGAGAGAGAGAGAGAGAGAGAGAGAGAGAGCTGATGGTAATTTCATAGTCTTTAATACTATGTTTAGCCTTAATATCGTATGAAAATTGTACCGTTAAATAGCATACCCTGCCCCTTTGTAAACTAGTGGTCATCGAGAAGCGCATACGATTTTCAGTTAGGCTTAGGTTTTCCTTTATAAGTGTATTATCATTAGCCGGCTTAAGGTAAAATTGCCACACCGTAGACAAAAAAATCTGAATTCGCGTGGAAACAGATTTCCGAATTTAATACATTCTCAATTATGATGAGCTGTTGTTGTGCTGAATACGAGAGAAGGTAGAAGAATTCTTGCTCCTAGGCCTATACTGATATTATTATGTACTGAAAACCAGCCTTGCTAACTCATACCATATATTATCGTCAACAAAATAATAAACCAATACTCGAAGTCAGAGCCCGACAGTGGTTTTGACGGTTTTCCGGGACAGACGTCAGTAAATTGCTGAAAGTCAGACAAGGCACAGCCGTATTTAAAAACCGCTAGAACTGGGTTGTTGCGATTTAGTATCTGGGGAACTAAAACCACGTGACTTTACGTTCCTTAATGCTTAGCTTGATTAGGCTAACCTATCGTAGCCTTTCAGTTTTTTTCCCATTTTTTTTATTATATCGGCACCCACACGGTTTAATGAACTGCAGCCCGGCCCAGTTGCTTAACAACGAATTCTCGATTGTTCTCGCTCCGGGATTTTAAAGTTATCTGTTTACACTTCTCGCCAAGTGCACCGTATGCCCAAACAATTTTATTCTTATGACGTGAACAAACAATATAAGGGGATTATGACTGCAATCAGTATGAAAGAGTCAATGACAAGTATATAGTACAGCATTCGGGTTAGAATGTAAGGAGTGTAGTGAGCTCTGACCGAGCCAGTCGTGTATTTACTTATTTATTTATTTAAGTTCCAGCGTGAAGGGTTTTGACACATACCAAGATAAAGTAACGAAGAAAAAGACGAACTGAAACATGTATGTTAGACACTGGTGATATGGACGGCGTTTATAATATTGAGAAATCGTAATAAACTTATACTCGAGTTTGTAGTACCGTGGCCTCTATGTAGTCTCATACATTTTGAAAGATGTTTGCGTAATTTATATGACCATATAAAATGAATAAGTGCTTCAGTAGAAATTCAATCAGCAGTGTTGCCATGACCGATCGTTTATTTGACGAAATATGTCGATAGCACCGTTCAAAGTATTATTACATTGTTGTGTGTGTGTGTGTGTGTGTGTGTGTGTATATATATATATATATATATATAGTATATATATATATATATATATATATATTTAAGACTTAAAACGTTTGTTTGCACACACAATCAGGTGTTAAATTTTATCTGTACCCCTTCTCCCATCCCCTTCCATCCTCGCTCCTCTCCTCTCCCTTTTCTCCCATCTCCCACCACCTTCACCTTCACTCTTCCATCCCCCTCCTTCCTTTCCTCCATCTATCCCCCTCAATTTTCCCCACCCATGCGCTCCATTTCCATCCCAGAACGCCATCCTTTTTTCTGTGAAAAAACGTTTCTACGTCTTCATTTTTCTTATATCATAGTGAAAGGGTACAATTGAATTTAATATTAGCAAATCGAACGCTGATGGATTGGGGCGTTGGGTAAAATTCGCTGGTATGTTGAGCACGAGGCGCCTGGTCGGGGAAAAACTCAATACTTAGGTTACGATTCTTTTATGTGACCTTTGCTTCCTTATACCTAATTACATGGATTCTCACTCGAAAGAATGGGGTTCGGTGCCGTCGTGAGTCATAATATTATATATATATATATCTATATATATATATATATATATATATATATATATATAGGTATAAACCTATAATAAAACGAGCCCATAAAAGCGCCAAAATATAGAGCTATACTTTGGCATTTTTATGGGCTTTTTTTATTAGATAGAATTCTGTTTGCAACAGAACATTTTTACCAGTCATATATATATATATATATATATATATCTAATATATATATATATATATATATATATATATATGCACGTGTTTATAGACATGAATTTGCAGAATGGCAATCCTTCCCAACTACGTCTCCAATCATATATTCAAGTTTTCCTCTGAGCTGATCATATTTGATTTGACGATAACTGCTGTTTACGGAAGCATTAAATTGTAAAATCGCTCCAAAGGCAGCTGAATACTTGATGTTGGCTCACAAACATCATTTTCTTTTTTATTGAATAACATCTGCCCTTGGCATTATGCAATAACTGCTCTCATATTCCTTTTAACGTTCACATTGTTTGCTTAAGAATTCAGTTATGCATTTCTGTAAACCCGTGATCTGTTCCATATCAATTTGAATATTATTATTTTCTGTTCATAGGTTTCCTGGTACATCATATTTCGAGTTTGTAACTTGAAACTAAATAACTGAATACTTTTATGTTTCACCTCCGGCATATTCAAGGAAACCACGATGGTACCTATAAGCCTATCGTTATCTCTCTAAGAAAATATTTCTTGTGTCTTTCTGTGTTTTTTTTTTTTTCTTAATCGAGTAATATTTGAAAACGAGGTATTATGTATCTTTATTAAAAACGAATCTTTTTATCTGTATACAGAATCTCTCTCTCTCTCTCTCTCTCTCTCTCTCTCTCTCTCTCTCTCTCTCTCTCTCTCTCTCTCTCTCTCCTCTCTCATTCAACTTCTCAGCTTCTCACATGAACACCCATTCCTGTGAGGTGTTCTTTCTTCTTCAGAGCTTGTCATTGTTATTTAACACTTCCTGATGTAGCATAATTGCGTCTGAAATTGGAGCTATTTGTAGCGGGATAATGTTTGATTATTGCCCTTGGGCTTACTATTCCCTCATCGGTAATTTCACTCATCTTTAGTTGCTCTGGATGACCTATATGTTGTCTTCATTAGGTTTTACTGGCAATACAGATACATGCACTTATACATAGATGTTTTTATGTGTGTGTGTCTGCGTGAGTATGGAACTCTTATGAATAACTTGATCACGAAGTATATAAAAGGTGATGCTATGTATAAATAAAGGTTTCGCCTTTCCTTTTTCCTCCGTGGCAAAACCTTTATTTATGGAACTCTTATATATAGTTTAGGATGTTTGCCATAAAGCGAAGGTTCCTGTCTCAAATTCCACATTTATTGTCAAGTCCTGGCCTGTTTCTTTTTATGCATGCAGGGAATGCTGTACTTAGCATTTAGTCAGCTGTTGTGGGTGTCAGCTACGTGAATAAAGCCATAATGCTAGGAACTCATCGTAAACGCTTGCCGAAAATCAGTTTAAAATGGTAAAAAGAAGTAGATATAATATATTATATATATATATATATATATATATATATATATATATATATATAATATGATATGTATGTATGTATGTATATATGTATCTATATTCGAATGTGCGTTATTTACACTAATTTGATTATTCAAATTTCAAAAACTCATCCTTCACCTATACATCCTCCATTCAGAATATTTATTGATCAAGTAATAGCACTAAACTGAGTCCTGCAGTAATTAGATATTTTATGCTATAAGCATCAGGCCAAAGGCTTTTATTTTCGCTAAAACTTCTGTACGTCATCTATAATTTCATGTATTGTTAATAACGTGACTGCAATTTTTTATTATTGCAAACACTTTGAGATTCGCTGTTGGTCCAATTTCGCATAGAATATCGACAAAGCTCCAGCTGCTTTTTGATACGGACCCAATATCGTTTAGGATTTGAGGAAAGATTGGACAGGGCGTTTTAATGGCCAAGATATGGTCGATGTTGACTCCCTGAGAGAGAGAGTCTGGGAGCCACAGATGGGATCAAGTGTTTTGCCACGTCTATTAGCGTTTGGTTTATTGATAAAGATGTTTGGTTTGTATGGGAAGCTCTCTCTCTCTCTCTCTCTCTCTCTCTCTCTCTCTCTCTCTCTCTTCTCTCTCTCTCCCTCTCCCGGAGGCTGGCTTCCAAAAGGAGCAACGGAAAGCGTCACCAGAGAAATAACAACAAGAAATAGGTGAATCAGTACACACAATCAAGTCGAAACTCATCTCTCTCTCTCTCTCTCTCTTCTCTCTCTCTCTCTCTCTCTCTTCTCTCTCTCTCTCTCTTCTCTCTCTCTTCTATTTTCCGAAGTCTTCCAAGAGGGCCACTAAACGCATGACTAGAGAAAGGGCAATAAGAAAGAGGCGAATTATTTACCACACACACTGAAGGTGAAACCGCCCAGAGTCTTGGAGGGAAATATAAATTGCCCTCTTTGGGGAAACTGCTTCAGCGATATCGAGATTCTGACTTTGTTCAGGACACGGGGTTCCCAAGGAGGCTTTTATTGCTATTTGTGTCTTGGCAGGCAGCTGGGAGGGGGTTTAGTCATTGCCCTGATTTTTTTTTTCACGGAAAAATATGAATCATATGGCAAGAGGCTTACTGAGTAAATTTCAGAAAAATGTCTCTATGCCAGTTCCCTTTCCGTGGACCAAATAGGTGGTTGGATATCATTCATCAAAATCTCTCCATATTGTGTCCTTCGTTAAGTTTAATTATAAAGGAAAACAATAAAATTGTCCCTTGGGAGACCACACTGAAGGTTGGACACCATTAGTCGAAACCGTTCGATAAGAATTTGTGCTTTTGTTTTAAGTCAAAGTAGAAAGTCCTCGTATGAGGGTTGTGCCTTCAGTGCACCTCATACGGTACGCTGTAGGCATTACGTAAGGTTCTTTGCAACGTTCCTTAGGCCCCTTGCTGCAACTCTTTTCATTCCTTTTATTGTACCTCCATTCATATTATCTTCCTTCCATCTTGCTATCAACCCTCTCCTAACAATTTTTGATAGTGTAACTGCGAAGTTTTCCTGTTAAGCCTATCAGACCTTTCTAGTTGCAATTTCCCTTTCAGCGGTGAATGACCTCGCAGATCTGAGCGCTACGCCTATGGCCTAAATTCTATATTCCATCCTTCCTTCTAAGCAGTAAATTACCAGATAATTTTCTATAGTCCAAGTAGATTGTTTCGATGCAGTCCGTGTTGGGCTGTTACTCTTATTTAATTCCACGAGACAAACTCCAATCATCATTCTAAGGGCCACACTGAAGGTTCGTTAACGTATAATATTCGAACCATTCGTGGAAGACCATATCTTATACATAAATACAAACATACATATAAATATATATATATATATATATATATATATATATATATATATATAGTATATATATATATACATATATATATGTATATATAATATGTATATATATATATATATATATATATATATATATATATATATATATATATATATATATATATATATATATATATATATATATAGTATATATAATATGTAAATATATATATATATATATATATATATATATATATATATATATATATATATATATATATATATTTTGCATATATATATATATATATATATATATATATATATATATATATATTTGTGTATGTATATATATAAATCTTTTTACAAAAAAATGAGCATAAAAAATGAACTGATTTTTCTGGTTAAACAACATCTTGTTTTGTCAATACAAAGAAAGATATTATTTTCCCATACGGTAAATGCTGTGTAATAAATTAAAAATTCTTACGAATAGCTATATAATGGCGATATCTGTAAAAAAAAAATTAACAACAAAAGCGGATGGATTTTTCTGCTTAAACAACATCTTGTTTTGTCAATACAAAGAGCAATATTGTTTTCCCAAACGGTAAATACTGCATAATTAAATTCTTTCTCAGGAGAGCTGATGATATGAAGAAATATTCGGCCATAAATCTTCTAAATAGAATTATTTTTCTTAATAATAGATTTCCTTTTAGAAAATTGTACTTTACAAAATAAATATTATTCGTGGGGTCGGTTTGGAGAATAAGAGAAATTTCATAGTATACTGGACGTATTTGCAAGGATAGATTTTGAGCTCTATATTTTTCATGAACTAGTTTTTGACATTCCTAGGACAGTACAGAGACTTTAACCCATTGTTATTCTTTTAAGTTTAACAGATAAATGAATACATACTCTTTGAGATGTATGTTATGAGTTTCTCTCTCTCTCTCTCTCTCTCTCTCTCTCTCTCTCTCTCTCTCTCTCTCTCTCTCTCTCTCTCTCCATAGAGCAGAATTGTCGTTGTTGTGCCTGGGAATGACAACGGGAAGTCCACAGAGTGGATAGCATGATATTCTAAATTCTCTCTCTCTCTCTCTCTTTAGGAAAATACCAGATTGCATCCGATGAGAATTGTGGATGTGTTTGTACGTACGGGGTACTTTGCCTGTGAAACTCTCTTTGCATATCTACATAAAAGGTCCAGCCTTAAGTGCTGCGCGATTTCAAATTACATTTTCCCTTCTAAGCTTGAATGTTTCATTGTCACTTAAAATTGTTCAAGTCACTCTGCATACATAATTCAAGAAGCATATAAAGGATGCCGTGATGTAATCGCACCCGAAAATTAATATTTTGTTTAAATTTATGCAATGCTTGCTCATACACACACACACACACACACACACACACACACACAATGAAAAGATTTTACTACACTCCCCGTTATTATTCCAGTAGTGAGGTACTGCCGACAGGGCACCTCACACGATGCACTGTAGGTATTACTCAAGGTTCTTTGCAGCGTCCCTTCGGCCCCTAGCTGCAACCTCATTCATTCGTTTTACTATACCTCCGTTCATATTCTCTTCCATCTGACTTTCCACCATGTAACAGTTATTTCCTAGTGCAACTGCGAGGTTTTTGCTCCTGTTAAAACTTTTAGGCTTTTTACTGTCAATTTTCAATTTCCGTTTCAGCGCTGAATGACCTAATCCAGTGCTTGGCTTTTGGACGAAGTTTGTTATTCCAATTCCAATTTCAATTCCCATTATTTTTCGACCTTATTTCTAACTGGGATACTGGGATATAGACAAAGCATTTTTGGAATACCTCTGCATCCAACCTTACGTCTGGGCATTTTTACCAAACCAAGTTAATCTTGCGGAGATAGTCCTGAATGTCGTATGAATTTATATATATATATATATATATATATATATATATATATATATATATATATATATATATATATATATATATATCATACGACATTCAGGACACTAATTGTATCTCCGTAAGATTAACTTTGGTAAAATGCCCAAACGTAAGGTGGGATGCAGAGGTATTCCAAAAATGCTTTGTCTATATCCCATATATATATAAATATATATATATATATATATATAATATAGTATATATATATATATATGTATATATATCATATATATATATATATATATATATATTTATATATATATATATATATATTATATATATTATATATATATATCAGTGCTTAACTTAGAGCAATGCCCGTCATAAATACCACCCAGAGAAATTTCGTTGCCATTCTGTTGTTATTACAACCGCCAAAAGTAAGTGTTCATTGCCGAGGCAGATGAAAGCCAACAAGCGTTAATTGGTTCGTCAACAAGAAACTTTTCGTTGCTGTTGACGGAACAAACAGCGAAGTTGTCTCTTTATTTGGTCCCGCTCTAAGGAGTGTTGCGCTAATGAGTGGTCTTCTTTGGGTTGCAGAATTTGAGTGTTTATTGCATCTCAGTGTTTTGCGTAAGAATTGTTTCCGGATTCCATTCATCTTCACAAGAAGAAAAGTTTCACATATAATTAATGAATTGACAGATAAAAAATTTTACCCTGGTAACATTACTCTTATAATATAGAATGTCTATGTATTAGCACATCCCACCTCGTATATATACTTTCACACACTTTATATATATATATATATATATATATATATATATATATATATATATATATATATATATATATATATATATATATATATATATATGTATATATAGTATATATATATATATATATATATATATATATATATATATATATATATATATATATATATATATATATATATATATATATATATATATATATATATATATATATATATATATATATATATATATATATATATATATACATCATATATATATATATATATACATATATATATATATCATATATATATATATATATATATATATATATATATATATATATATATATATATGTTAAATAAAAGAGGGATTTGCTAAAATATGTTTAATATATTGTTGCAATGTGATGTGCTATGACATTTCTTAGAATGTGGAGTCATCATTTAACTTCCTAGAGGCAGTGTGTTCGAGGTGATGAGCTTTGGGAATGCTGATGTATCTTCATTGGGATGGTGTGATCGAAATTGCTGTCTTAGTAAATCAGTGCCTGTCCTGTCGCTATGGATAATCGCAGAGGTGACCTATGAATCTAGTTCTAGGCAGTTCTTGGGTGTAGATAATGTGTGTGAGTTCATATATATGTGCGAGCTTTTCCCCCTACATATGAGAGTGTTAGATTACCATGGGATAGATCCTTACCGAGGCGGTGGCAGAGCCAAGATGGCTTCTGCAAAAGGTGTTTTTATAGAAGTGTTGTGAATACTGTGTTGAATGGGTAAGCATATTTCATTTTGGCCAAAAGATGTGGCTGGATTGTATTTGAATATTTATTTCAGAGACGTTCTATTTATATGATCTTTTGATTTTAATCTTATGCTTATCGAAGTGTTTTCCTGTCTTCTAACAGGCGATTCTGGAGAAAGGGGGATTGAATATGGTTACTTAACCTGTGTACTGACTGTTGACTTTGCCTAGTGTTATGGCTAAACTAATGTTAATTATGTGATTAATTACCGAGGGTTATCTGAGTTATTTGGGCTTTGAGTTTAACATTTCATTTAATCTTTTTGTTAAGAATCTGAGTTACTTTAGCTAATACTTTGCTTTTAAATTAATGCATATTTTTGTAAGTTCTGTGTCTGATTTGATGACCTTAGATGATGGAGGGGGAGGTGTGTCGAGAGAGAGAGAGAGAGAGAGAGAGAGAGAGAGAGAGAGAGAGAGAGAGAATGTGTTACCAGTTGCCTTTGGATGCTCTGATCCATTGCTACCTTTTTGATAAATACCGAAATTTAGAATCTCGTTTTTAGTGGTGGCAGCGGTTTTTGGACCTTATTACACCTTTTGTGAGATTAATAGCAGCTTAAAAAGGATGTTTTCAGAGAGTCTGGTTGTGAGAATGTGTTAGATTTCAGTTAATGGGTGATGGGTGATAAGAATTATTCAGCCGTCGTTCTGGTACTGAGAGGGAAATATTTAATTAGCATCAGCATTTTGACCCCGCGAGATGCCTCGAGGGTCTCTATCGCTCAGTCAGTGGGCATTGCGAGTGCGCGTTGCCAAGTGCCTTTTTCGTTTAAGTATCGGGTTGTTCTTACACACGCAAGTATGTGTGTATTCGCGTGTTTATACAATACACGGACACGAATCAGGCGATCGGGTTTTCTCTCATTGACGAAGTGAGTGTTACATTTTTTTTTCTCTCTCTCTTTCAACTTTGTGTATGAATCATTTTTGGAATCAAAGGATCAGTTCAGATTATCATTTTTTTCCCATAGGAGCAGAACGTGATGTGTTTTTTTCTTAGCACATATTTGGAGGCGACGCATATTTTTTTTTAACACATATGTATTCATGTGAAGGTTTTTCATACATGCAACTTGGTTCTTGGGGATGCTTGGATTGCATTTTTTTGGCCCTTGGAGACAGCGTTTGCTCATGTATATGCACTCAGCGCAATTTTTTGCTGAGCGACCAAGGGGTAGTGCCAAAGGGAGGCTAGTGGTGTCTTCCATGGGGGAATGCTTGACAGAGGGGGTGAACTTCCTTTTTTTTCTTTGTGCCAGGGTTGTGGGGGTCAGTTTGGCCTTGACGACATAATTCAATTCCACATCAGCTGATAGCCACGAGAGATGATATGATATGCCCGTAGGGTTTCTTTTAGAAAGATTTTTGTTCTTTCTTTTGAGTAAAGAGAAAATGCATATGAATATGTATGGTGCAAGTTTTCCTTGCACTTTGGAGAATGCCTTTACGCAATGGTAAAGGACATAGTTATAACTGGGGATACAGAGATTATTTTCAATGGGGATGTGTTTGGGATATGAAGACTATTTCAAAATGGTGATGCTAACGGGGTTGTGCCTGGTGCTGCTAAATGGTGATGATACTGAGTTGTGGGGGAATGGTTATATTAAGCTCATACTGGTGTTACTAGATATATTTTATGGAGATATTTTACGCAGATATTTACAGGGAATTATTACAGACAATTATTATGGAGAATTATTTACGGAGAGATATTAAAGTAGAATTATATACGGGGAGATATTTAAGTAGAAGTATTATTACTGGAGATATTTATGGGGATTCTATAGGAGTTCATGGTAATAATTTTTGGTGAATGTGACAATGATTTATGGGTGGTAATAACAATTTTGGTGAATTCTGGTGAAATTTGGTGAATTTGGTGATAACAATTTTGGTGAAACTGGTGAATGGGCGAGCACTTATACTGATGATACTGATACTGGTGTTATTTTCTGATACTAACATGGGTGCTTGTAATGATACTAAGGGTGGTGATGTTTGTGAATATGGGAAGTACTAACCACAAATTTGGGTTCAGCAGTTAATTGCTTGAAGTCTACGTGAGTCACAGATGTTACAGGTGTCACGGGAATAGTTAACAGTGCCACTGATTTTTCTTTTCCTCCTTTTGGATGTTAGCCATCGCTGACGTAAGTTTTTTTATCTTGGACGAATATGAATTTTTTTTTTTCTCCAAACAGTTTGTGTGAATTTTTAGTATCTCAGTTCGTGACTTGGAATCATTGTTCGGGAATGTGTTTATGATTTCAGCTGTTTGATGCTGCAGAGAGATTTAGGGGAGAATTTTTGCATTTTTTGATGTTTACGTGATGGCACTATATTTTTTTTCTGGATATTTGTGTTCCGGAAATTGTTGGCCTCTTGCATAATTGTGTTTGTTGCAAGTTTGCTAGAGATAGGAAACTGTATTAAATTTCTGGTGGCCTGTGCCGTAGTGAATATGGGGAAGTCCTTGCTCTGACACTTTGGATTTGGAGTTTTTTTGTAATGAATTATGGCACATTGATGATATTTTTTAGAATTTCCTTGGCAATTTTACTTGCCAAGATTTTGCCCTTCTCAGCAATTATGCTAAAGAGAGAGTTTATAGTTTTTGGCGGTAACATTGAGCTCCTTAGAGAGGCTTCTCGAGGTTATTTTACTGGAGAATTGGAGATATAATATTTTGGCCATTTGATATTTTTATTTTGTTGGAGATAGTCCACAGTTTAGGCCTATGGTGGTAAGACCTATGTTTAGTTCAATTATTTTTGCAGCCATTTTTTGGTGCAAATGGAAACCCTTGTGAGAGGTATTTATGGCAATATTTTCGAGTGTATCAGCTAGATGCTTTGAGTGCATTTTTCGGGGACAGAGTTTCTTTTTTTTATTACCCTGCTTTGAGATATAATATCTTTTTTTGGATACTTGCTTTTATTCCATAAGGGGTTGTTGGTGAAATAGAAGGGAATATGGTGATGTGTGGTTATTAATCAAATGGAGGGGGATATTTTTATCACCGGAGTGGTATTGTTATTAACATGGTGAAATTGGGTTGACATTAATCTTTGGTGGTGAATTTGTTTTTGGAGCTGAATTTATGGGGTTTTACGAGCCAAAAGAGAGGGGGTTTTGTGGTTCCTTTGGCATTGTGACTAATGGAGGTGAGTGGCATTACTGCGTTGCAGTTTTATGAGTCCCCAGGGAGATGTTGCATTTTTTTATATTCACCAGTGGGTTATTTTGGCAGCATATAGTTGTGGAATTGTGGTGAGTTTACTGTGGTTTATATCCCGAGTACGTGATAATTTGTTTTATATTCTTGGGGCAGTATCATGGGGGAGTTATGTCTTTAAAGACAATTTTTGGGCAATCTTGGTGATATCTTGGAGATAATTTTGTGAAATGTGCTTATATGGTGTCAGTATAGAATTTTTTGGAGAATCATGGGTTTCTGAAGTTGCAAGTCTGACTAGACATTTCTATACTGCAGTTCGAGCATCTGACGTGTTCACAGGTGGACTTTTGCTGATGATGCCATGATGAGTCCAGTTGCTTACTTTTTTCCTTCGGTGTTGATTACTCGGAGATTTGCACTATTCTGAGAGATGTTGACTATGGCATTCTACGGAGATGTATCTATGTAAGGGGGTTGTTTCCGGTCGTTTCTGATTGATGAAATTGTTGCGATGGCAAATTCCGTAACGATACATATTACATTTATGAGGGAAAAGTTGGATTATGTATATTATATATATTATGGGTTCTGTAATGGAAAAGTTCACTTATTATTATTATTTCTATTTTAGACAGGAGATATGATTTGTCGGGGTACGTGAATTAGATAAAATGGGTGTTCAGCATTATATTTCATGGAGATTAATTATATAGACAGTAAAAGGTTTTTTTGCAGATAGACAGTTATAAGAGTTCTTACTGACTTTGTGGGTTATTGAATTATCAGAGCTTGAGAGAACATTTTTTGGTGATAATTTGGGGATGGGTTTGTTAAGTTTTTTTTTTTTCTTGTGAGATTTTGGGAGTTTGAAATGTGATGACAGTAGTCCGTAGAGTTGTTTGTGCTAATGTGTGAATTTGGCGAGCCTTTTTTTTTTATATTATTGGAGAATTAAGTTGGAGAATTTAATATTTTCTTTAAGGGTTTATAATAGTGATTTGTGATTTAGCGATCTTATGGAGTTCCTTCACGAGTTGTAGTTGGAAATTAGTTCCGTGGTCATATTAGTGGTGTGGTCATATATGTGTGTATATATATATTTCTATATATGTATATATATATATATATATATATATATATTATATATATATATATATATATATATATATATGATTTTTTTCCTGCGTCGCTTTTTTCTGAATAGTAAGGCCTCTCTCTTCCCTACGCATTTCGACATCTTGATCGATGTATGCTTATCTGCATTTATATTACTTCATTTTTATGTTGCTTGGTTTGGGTGCAGTAATAAATGCCAGTATTAAACACACACACACATAATATTTATATTATATATATATATATATATATATTATATATATATATATATATATAATATATATATGTGTGTGTGTTTAATACTGGCATTTATTACTGACACCCAAACCGAGCAACATAAAAATGAAGTAATATAAATGCAGATAAGCATACATCTATCAAGATATCGAAAACCGTAGGGAAGAGAAAGGCCTTACTATTCAGAAAAAAGCGACGCAGGAATAAAAATAAAAAAGCTTGATAACAAAACGAAATGAAATAACGAGTACAAATTTTGAATATCAAAGGGACAACTGTCCATTTAAACTGAAAGGAAATATGACAGCCAAGCGTCCAAAAGCGTCCATGTTTCACAAAATGCCAAAACAAAGTCACAGGGATATAGATTCAGTTCCGATGGAATTGGCAACAACGGTATTTCATTTCATTTTGCATTTAGGTATTGGTTTGGAAAAGAAAGCTTCGGATCGGTTTCATTGATCATTCAGTCACCTTTTCGAAATTCGCAGAATCCTTCATCCGAATTTCACCTCGAATTACATTCTTCATGAGGAAATGTGTTGCTACTGTGGAGGGTCTTGCAGCATCACCATTTTTTCTATATCTGATTTACCCGTTAATCTTAATATATTTTCGCCTTCGTTCATTCATGATGCTTGTTCCGTTTTATTTTCATCGATAGTTTAAGCTACGACGTTTTTATTATTAAATAGTATTATTACATTATATTAACGTGTGGCTCGTCTCCTTAATGGTATTTCAAGACTAAGCCGAACATTAAGCAAGACTTCTTATCCCCAAAAAGCGAACCTCTTGGTAGAGATCACTGGGAACCTTTTGTTCCCATCCCCTTTCACTCTCAAGGGAAACCATCAGCTTTTTCGTAATTCGTTAAATGAATGATAGCGATAGCCCGTCAGATCACCTCTTCATAAATTAAATGTAGTTGAATCTGGTAAATTCCTGACTGTTTCTTTCCTTTGACTTGTAAGTTATGGAATTTGCATCGTATTTTGTATTTTTGATTCTGACAAACTTTCTTTCTTTCAAGAGACGAAAGTGTCTGACTTTGTGTGTGTGCCGGTATGTGTGTACTTGTCTGTTTGCGTGTATTAGGAATGAATATTCCTATAGAACTGTCTTTTTTAATGAATGATCTTAACCGTAGGCACTGTGAGAAACATTCCGGTCCTCAGTAGTAAAAATAGCAACGCTCAAAAGAGGAAAACTCAAAAGCGGTCTCGGGAATGCAATGGCATTAATAGACCAGTGACCAGAAACACACCGAGATTTATTTCATGCCCGTTCGTATTTTTTCTTTCAGTAAATTCAAAAGCATTTCCTTACTTCAAAGGATTATATCTCGCTCAGCGATGTTCTAAGTATTCATAAACTTCTAGGATGACATGTTTTACTCTTATGAAAATACACAGCCATTCGTTTTAAAGTAGGGCCAAAAAAAATTGCCATTCGATTTTCCTGTCACATGTGTGAAAAACAGTGTGACTGCTTTTGTGTCGCACAGAATGCGCTTTCAAAAGTTCTTCAAAATGTCTAAATTGGACGCGCTGCACACGTGGATAAGTTTCTTCAAACAAAATCTTTTCTGTTAAAGTTCATCGTCCCTTCAGGAGTCTGTTGCTTAATTGAAAAATACTTCAATGAAAGCTAACCATCCAGACCCATTAAAAAACTAATCTACGTTAATTGCAAACAGTCAACTGTAGTTAAAAATTTCTTTTGCTTTTTAGGGAGTGCATAAAAAATTACAAACAGAGAAGAAGAAGACGTGCTTATATCGCCCCTAAAGAAGTCTATTGCTTAATTGACAAACACTTAAATCAAAGCTAACCATTCAGATCCATAAAAACTAATCTACGTTAATTGGAAGCAGTCAACTGTAGTTAATTTCTTTTGCTTTTTAGGGAGTGCATAAAAAATTGCAAACAGAGAAGGAGACACGCTTAAAGCGCTCTGTTCCACAAAAACGGAATCTGCAGTTCAGTGGGCTTTGTAACCTATCTAATTAAGTAGGTTGCGAAGTTCTGGGTTTTATAGTAACAAAGACCCTCTGATTGTGCCTTACTTTTAAAATCCTTCCTTCTGACACTTAAAACGACGGATAAATTGCTCAGTGTTAAACCTGACTGTGAAACATATACCTTCATGTGTTTTTGAAGGATTCAGGATAGGTCAGATATTCTCTCTCTCTCTCTCTCTCTCTCTCTCTCTCTCTCTCTCTCTTCTTCTTACTGATCTCTTCTATAATAGATATATATATATATATATATATATATATATATATTATATAAATAATATATATATATGTGTGTGTGTGTGTGTGTGTGTGTGTGTATGTATGTGTATGTGTATGTGTATGTAAGTTTCATCAAAACTCGCTTAATAGAGCACGTACCCCAAGAGGAGAGTAAATTCAGACTGGACTCATGTCACTTATGCTGTACACTCGCATCCAGATGATAAATAGAAACGGTAACAGGATATCCAGGGAAAAGTCGGAACCAATGCCCTCTTCATATAATCCTTTTAGGGTCCAAAACTATTCAGACCAAATTTCCCGGAAGACTTCAAAGCATTTTTTCAGCAAAGCCCCAACGAACACTTATCGGATTACCTCCTCCCAGGAGGTGGATCGTGTTAAAAGTTTTTGTAACACCCAAACCCCCCCCCCCCCCTCCCTCCGTAGTTTTTTGCACAAAAAAAGAAAAGTTTCTAGAATATTTTGTGCAAATAGGAGAGTCCATTTTAAAGAGAGCTTTATTAAGAACATTGCCAGCTTCAGGTCCCTTTCCTTTTATAGCCATCTGAGGCGAATAGTCTTTGGAGTGACAAGAATATTTCTTGCTTTTCAGAGTTCAGATCAAACCAGGATAAGAAAGGATATTGCTCGTGCTTATTGTTAAAAAAATAAGGTAATGCTTGTGTCGGTTTGATATGTAATGTAGACGTTGATTTAATTATAGATTTCTTCTGTATGTCACGTTTTTATTTCATTTGAATCAAGTATGTCTGTTATATTCTTTTATTATCAGTGCTACATTTCGCTAATATTTCTGACCGGGTTGAGAGGGTTGAGAGAGAGAGAGAGAGAGAGAGAGAGAGAGAAGCGCCTTAGTGGTGTGGTTGGTATGGTCTTGGCCTGCCACCTCGGTGGCCGCGAGTTCGATTCTAGGGCATTCCATCGAGTTTGTGAGAGGTGTGGATTTCTGGGGATAGAAGTTACTATCGACGTGGTTTCGAAGTCACGAAAGCCGTTGGTCCGTTGCTGAATAACCACTGGTCCCATGCAACATAAAAAAACCATACAAACAAACACCATACAAACAAACAAAACCACCTAACAAACAAGAGAGAGAGAGAGAGAGAGAGAGAAAGGGGGGAGTGGGAGGAAGTCATAATTCTTGAATAATTTAACTGCTATTAAAGAGAACGTTGGAAAAAAAACAAAGAAATATATAAAAGTTGAACAGGACTGTTGGGTCTTGTTACTGGGGTCGATGGAGAATCTAATATTAAAGTTGGGTGAAGTGGACGCTTGTCACTGCTCCGATCAGTCTTAACCACAAGGAAACCTAACCACCAAAAGAAAAAAAAAACTAGATAAAAGTTGCATAGAGGGGCGTAATTAATCATTCACTGAGAACGGAAATGAGGAAAAATATTTATTTAGTTCCTCCGTAAAAACGTCTAATCCATAGCGGAAGAGGAAAAATTATAATAAAAAAAGACACCAGAAGAATAACGTTTACATGCAAGGCGTTCATGTTTGACCTTTGAAAAGGGGGAAAACATAATGAAAGTAATTTTGTTATTTTAACGGAAAATCAAATCGAGCCTTTTACAAGATGGCGGCGGACGAGAATAATCAGGAGAAAAGAAACCCACGATTATGGATAATTGGTCGGATGAAAGGAGCCGTTATATTAATAAAAACGTAGAAGCGCCTCAGTGGCATGGTCGGTATGGCTGCGAGTTCGATTCTCGGGCATTCCATTGAGGGGTGAGAGCTGTGTATTTCTGGTGATAGATGTTCACTCTCGACGTGGTGCGGAAGTCACGTAAAGCCATTGGTCCCGTTGCTGAATAACCACTGATTCCATACAACGTAAAAACACCATACAAACACGCAAACAATAAGAACGAATACCAAACTGTGCTGGGAGAAAGAGGGAATATGAAGGTATTTCACACGTAAAAGCTACACATGACCTGTGATTGTGATGATTGGTGTAATTCACCCTCAAATTGATAAAAACTTTCCAGACGTTGTAAAGCTGGTAGGTACATCGTGTCCGTAGGACATTTTTGCTTCGTTTGCCAAATGGGATTTTGAATTCGGCAGAACGTATCATGTCTTATTGCTGAAATAATATCTAGATGATTATTCGACATTGCAGATATAATCTATGCGAATCAGATGAATACAGCATATCGATAAATTGTTATCATACATCCATCCATCCATACATACGACTCTCTCTCTCTCTCTCCTCTGCCTCTCTCTTCTCTCTCTCTCCTCTCTCTCTCTCTCCTCTCTGTGATGTAGTGTCCCAAAGAAATTCTTATATCTCAGGCTGTAAACCAGCATCCCTCATAGTTTGAAGCCCATTTCTATGTTCAGCAATGCTTACGATGCTTGTCCTGCTAGACTTTAAAGCATAAATTTTTATCAGGGCGAAATTTTGCTAGATAAAACAGAAACCTCCCTAATCGATGTTTTAACATTCTAAATTGCTAAAAACATCCGTATTGGAAAATTGTTCAAAGTTCAATTTAACTCTAACAGCCCGGAAGTAATGTAGGTGAAAGTACTAATTCCTGGAATTGTTAAAGAGCTGAGCCTAAGGCGATGCTAGGCCTCTGTTTTGCAGAATGATAACTAAAAGCATAATAACTAGAACCTTTATTTTAGTTGGTAATAACGACAATCAACGAACGCTACAGCTATGAGTAAATTGTCGATCATTTTGTCCCAAATCTCTCTAAGTATTTGTCTTAAATTTTATTAACTTTTTTTTTAAGCTTAGCCATTTTGCCGTGGAATCGTGTTCATATTTAATCGTCTTCATAATTAAAAGATGGATTCTGCCAGTTTGCCTCTCGTAGCTACCAAATATTGCCCATTTGCTTTTTTTAAGTTAATAGCTTAAGTTAGGCGTTCTCAAGTTATGGGTCTTTGCAAAGTGAGAGAGGGCTACCGAATTTTTGCTACATAATTTCTATTTCTTTATGCTGATACACTTTTGACCGTTGCTCTTCTTTCATTTTTCTGTATCTTCAACATTAAAACTGAATTAGTAGCCAAATTAGCTTCAATAAGCTTTCCCGTTAGCCTTTTATGCGTTTCCAAGTTTTGCGAGACCTAGTTTATCTTTTAATATTAAAAGCCTTTACACATTAAAAGGTTTATATTGAAAGCTATAAAAAAACTTGGTTGATATTAAAAGGTTTTGTAATGTTCCTCGAATAGTTTCATGTTATTATAACTCATATGACAATGTCGAAATTAATTAAGAAAATGTTTTACCATGACCATTTAAAAACTGATATCAGCTCATATTTCCTTTTAGATGGAAAGTTCCATTTGTATATGAAGGTTAGCATTTCAGTCTAGAATAAAACACGGTTTGACGCATAATTAATTTCTCATTACGATGTTCAACTGAAGTGCAGTGCTCGTATGCTCTAGGCTTTGATATATCACACGCCAACCAGTTCTATAAACATTTTTGAAATCTAGGCCAAGTTATTTCCTAATTGGAACTATGCTGTAATATTAGATCGTTTTTTTTCTGGGATACAAAGCAAAGGCCTTACGTCAGGATTTTATTCCATGTGTATATACTCCTACCTTGAGTCAAGCCCAGACAGAGATTCCAATTTTGATTTAT
This sequence comes from Macrobrachium nipponense, assembly GCF_015104395.2. NCBI lineage: Eukaryota > Metazoa > Arthropoda > Malacostraca > Decapoda > Palaemonidae > Macrobrachium > Macrobrachium nipponense. The sequence goes on along the minus strand of NC_087207.1, from coordinate 264,422 downwards.
ATGAAACTTTTCATTCGTCAAGGGTAAAGTTTGCTTACTGACAAGTGCTTTTTTAGTTCATAACCAAGATTAATTTAGCCTTCAAGAAAACATCATATGGCAGTTAAAAGAGCATAAGTCTAACGAATAAAGTAATAAGGATTCTTTGATTTTTTT
>NC_087207.1:246766-259266 GCF_015104395.2 Macrobrachium nipponense | reverse complement strand
AGCGTCGTAAGGGACTGACCTAGACATCAAATGCACGGTTGATGTGAATCTACTATAGTGACTAAGTGTTATAGAATGAGTGAATAAGTGTCCTTTCCTTGTACTGTAAAGGCTTTGGAAGGCTGTTTCTGTTTTTCTTCTTGAATGATTATGCGCTACTCTTCACTGTGATTTAGTTTACGTTGTTTCCTCAATAACGACACAAAACCAAGATTCGCACAAATTTGAAAACTTTGAGTAAAGTGTTTACAATATCAGAAAATGCAATGGCGCGATTTCAATCAAACAAGTTTAATTAAACGTTTCGCCTGATATCTGAACATTGCTGGTTAATGGCGATAGAGTTTCCACTTAACAAACGTTTTCCTGCGTTCAGTGACGTCTCGTTAGTATCTGATGTCAGTTTTTACCGTACTTAAAAGTTTGGTGTTTGCTCAAGTTTTTTTTTCTTTGCATTAAATTATATTACTTCAGGAATTTCGGTTTCTTATTGAAAAAAATTGAGAATATATATATATATATATATATATATATTATATATATATATATATATATATATATATATATATATATATGCACATACATACACGTACTCACACATATACATATAGTATACATACAAACATACATACATACACGTACGTGCTTCCAATGGATTCAAGTCTTGTGTCAATAATAATTTTTCTTCATTGCGTTCATTCCCGCCATTCTCCTTCCTCCTCCTTCTCCCTTATCACAGTCATCATCATAATCATCATCATCATCATAGTATATTCTTATCCAAATCATCAGAATAATAGAAAAATACTGACGTTGGAGTAATAACGAAGAGAATGAGACGTTGGAAATAAAAATATGTTATTTGTCCTATTGTTGCGATTAGTTATTTTGTTTTTTAGTTTTTTTTTGTATATTAAATTATCCTCCCCCCATTTAATTATATATATATATATTATATATATATATATATATAGAATATATACTATAAATATAATATATATATATATTACATTATATCAACTGATAGTAATCGAATATAAAGAAAAGACATTTTTCTCCCTTTCCCTCAGTGCAATCTCTAATATTATTCGATGTCTAGGAAGGCATGAATAAAAAACTGAGGTGGGGGTAGAAATCATTTTTCGTACTCAAGCCCTTTTCACATTCTATTTCCTCATTTGGGATATTTATTCCATTCTCTCAAGCACTCGCAAGCAATAAGTTCGCCGTCTCAAAGGAATAAAAACTGAAGTTAAAGGCCTCTCTGTATTTAGATCAAAGAGGGAAGGGCATACTTTTTCCTTTTTTTTCCTTTTTCTTTTCTTCCAACTTCTCTTCGCGTAATCAAGTAAGAGCAATAATCAAGTTCAGACTCAACGAAATCAAATAATATTAAAATAACTTTTTTTTTTTTTGCTTGAAATAAGATCAAAGTAGATTTCGCGCTCTCGTCCTGGAACTCAGTTTCTTGCCTTTTCTCGGACTTTCCAGGACTTTGCTGTTTGACGCGCCACAAAAATGCAATTTCATACTAAATTTTTGACATTTGCTAATGTTGTTTGAATCATAGGTATTCCTCTAGTACATAAATGTTTTACTATATATAGAGGGAGAGAGAAGAGAGAGAGGCTTTGACAAAATAGTAGTAAATCAACAGTGAATTATAAGTAAAACAAAACATATACTTTTTGATTAACTTCCTTGAGCGTCTCAGTGGCGTGGCTGGTATGGTGTTGGCGTGCCACCACGGTGGCCGCGAGTGCGATTCTCGGGCAGTCCATTGAGGAGTTATAGATATGTATTTCTGGTGATAGAAGTTCACTCTCGACGTGGTTCGGAAGTCACGTAAAGCCGTTCGTCCCGTTGCTGACTAACCACTGGTTTCATGCAACGTAAAAACACCGTACAAACAAAAATTAACTTCTTTGTTTTACCTTCTATAAGATGATCATTCTATTACGATAAGCAACCTTTTTTTTAAAGTATTGGCAAGATAAAGTTTGTGTGTGTGTGCGTGCATAAAGAGAGAGAGAGAGAGAGAGAGAGAGAGAGAGTACTTCTCAGTTGATATCACACTAGCATTTAAGGTGAAGGTTAAACGGTTCAGGATATCTAAGGAACTTTTTTGGAAACTTTCTAGTTCCTCATCTTGAACAGATCACCAAGGCCTCTCTCTCAGAACAGTGAATCTTAGTTTGAAGTATGAACACATATTAGTGCATTATGCATATAACAGTTCCTCCAGGAATAACTGTGGTCCTTGGTAGGCCATGTCATCAGGTACTTTCACAAGCTGTGTATATTTATCTCTGTGTTGACGTTGTCCATTCCGTGACCTCTCTTGTTGCCCTATTCAATATATATGCTTTTATTAATAAATTCATGAAAATAAGCACAGAACGTTTGCGTGTATGTGTGTGTGTGGTGTGTGTGTGTGTGTGTGTGTGTGTTTGTTGAATTGAGAGAAAGTAGGGAGGTTGTTGTCCAAAATATGTTTATCTTGGCATTTTGTACTATAAATACAGATGCCATTAACTTTCAGAACGTGGGATCGCTACCTTACTGATATAATTTTCAAGTCGCTTGTGTTGGTGGTTCAGTGCTGTACCTATTGCCGAAGTTATCGAATATGTATATATATATATTTTATATAAAATTTTATGTATATATGTGTGTGTGTATATATGTATATATCTATATGTGTATAAATATATATATATATATATATATATATATATATATATTATATATATATATATATGCTTAAAAAATCACAGTAGATGCACGTGACTTCTTTAAATAAGCGAATACCACAGGAGAATGATAGGCTGATAGGCAGAAATCCAAGCGCTTTCGTCTTTACAACGTAGTATTTTTTAGGTTAAATCTATGCTTAAGTTTCTGACCGTGTGGTATCCGATAATCCTGGATTATCTCTCTGATTTTTACCCTTTGACAATTAACCATCTGGTATTCTTGATGCTTTTCTTTACCTGATAACTTTCTTTCCAACTGTATTTCATTCGTTCCCTGACAATGTCTTAGTAAAGACGAAAGCGCTTGGATTTCTGCCTATCATTTTCCTGTGGTATTTGCTTATATATATATATATATATATATATATATATATATATATATATATATATATATATATATATATATATATATCTTCGTTGTTTCGGATATTCAACTTTTGACTGTTCTCGTTAATTTCCTTAAAGCATCTCTTTATCTTTCCTGTATTGTTCATTTTAGCGTCAGCAGTGGCTATCAATTCCTTCCCACACACATTCCTTCCCTGTGATAAATAAAAGGTCACAGATTTTAGGAATACCTAAGACATTTCTATGAAAGGAGACGCTTCTTGCTGTTTTACTCTCATGATAAATCTATGTTGGTTTTTTTGTTTGCTTGTATTTTTGCATCTTTTTTTATTATTATTATTATTGATAGATGTGAAAAACTGCGAACTGATTTTTATGACTGGCAAACATAATATTGTCTCTGTGACTCAATAATAATGATAATAAATAATAGGCACGATCCCAAGATCCTTGAAAAGGAATCTGGAAAAACTAGATGCCGAAGTAGCTCCAGGACTCATGTAGAAGTGTGTGCTCCTAGAAACAGCGCGCATAGTAAGAAAAGTGATGGACTCGTTAAGGAGGCAGAAAGGATGTAACCCGGAACCCCACACTATGAATACCACCCAGTCAAATTGGAGGACTGTCATAGCCGGCACCTCCCCCCCCACCCCCCCCCCCCCCCCCCCCCTACCCCCCCCCCCCCCCCCTACCCCCCCCCCACCACCACTAAGAAAAATAAAATGAAAAATAGCTTAAAAAACGGGCCTGTGGACATTATGAATTTCAAAATCTTTTATAAACGAGGCAGGTGATATGACTATAAAAAACAGAGGGAGACAGAAAATTCCACAACTTAGAAGCAAATATGAAAAAGAAACAGATCGAACCGATAAAGGTCGAGTTCTTGACTCCCAAACAATATCCGAGATAGTGAGGCGACTGACAAGCCCGCAGAGATTTGAGGCACATATTTACATTATTTGGCGGAGTCGCAAATTTATGTTTGAATGTGATCAATTAAATGGGAGCGCTCGTGTAATTCCACGAATGTAATTTCATTTGCCTTTTTTTTGGCTTCGCTCTATTCTACCTCTTTTATTTATTTATTTAGGTTTGTTTTTATGTAGAGAGTTCTACACCAGTATGAATATTCTATACTCGCAACAGCAAACGTGTGAGCGTTTTGCATGAGTTTTCCGCAACGTGATTTGAAATAGCGGCGCTTCGTGTGCAAATGCAGATCATCTGACCGGCATTCTCGCTAAAGGTAGTAAGAGGAAAATAACCGAGGAGCTCTCGTTCCGGAATTAACTTTGAAATACACGCACATTGAAGCACACATGACATAGACGTGGACATAATAGGCTCATACACACATACATACACACACACACACACCACACACACATATATATATATATATATATATATTTATATATAATATATATATATATATATATATATATATATATATATATATATATATATATATATATATATATATATATATATATATATATATAGTATATTCTATGATAACATGTATTTCACTGAGTACTGATCCTGTTTTTCCTTTGTCCGCTGGTCGTTGGTTCAAAACCCGCGAGAGGACGAAGTTATTATCAACTAAAAATTCCCCCTTTCGTCAATATATATAAAAATATATGAATTCGCAGGTAGAGCGAATTGGATATTAAAGGACATTTGTAGCTTAATGCATGTATATGAATCACGGTGACGTGGATATATATATATATATATATATATATATATATATATATATATATATATATATATATATATATATATATATATATATATATATATATATATATATATATGTGAGTGTATATGTAAATGACAAATGACAGCGTAAGCAATTGCTCCTGATCTTTATTCATTAGCAAAACGAAACTTCTCTTTACCAAGAGACGGAGGATCTTATGTCTGGGTGCTGGTAACAACTGTGTTTAACTGCCGACGGTGTCGCCTTTCTTGTTACAGCATTGTTATGCAGGAGAGAGAGAGAGAGAGAGAGAGAGAGAGAGAGAGAGAATATATATATATACAAGATGCAACGGTCAGCTCAAGGGGCGCTTACCGGTCAATGAAGGTGTCCTGTCTTGGCGAGGAGCCTCATTTATCAGGATGAATATGATTTGGTGGACGCCTCTGAAAGTGCTGTGGGTTATGGAGACAAATCCCTCAGAGAGAGAGAGAGAGAGAGAGAGAGAGAGAGAGAGAGAGAGAGAGAGAGAGACAACAACAAGAACATACAATTATTGATGCCTCTGAATTTTTATAATGTTTTACTATTCTGGGTAACATGGTGTCTCTATTTTAATGGTGTTAGATGTTTCTCTTTTTTTTTTTTTTTTTTTATATTATTCTCTGGAATGTAAAGCCTCGTTTCTTCAGCATAATAAAAGGTCTTTTTCAGTAAGAGGAGTGAAGTTTTTTCCTGATTCTATGAGTGTGCTATTTCTTTTAAACCTCCATATATTTATCAACAAGAGGTGATATTTTATTTAACTCATTCCGATATATAGAGCAATATAAACCCGCGGTTTAGGTATAGTATATCCGTCCATGTGAAGGTTTGAATATAATGACTGTTAATAATTTCACATTCATTTGGAATAGGCTAACTTGCCTATATTAACTTGATTACAGTTGTTCCAGCGATGGGAAAACCACTTCGTAAAAAAAAATTAAAAGAAGAGTACGCAAAGGGGAATGTCAAAACGCTAGAAAAATTAACGTATGCATGCATGCACAGCAGTTAGAGTAAGTCCTCTAAAAACTAGTTCATTGATCAGTATATATAAAAGCAGCTTAATGCTGTCAGTGTGTTTTTTTTTTTATCTAAAATCTAGGTCATTGATCAGCATAGAAAAAATCTTAAAACTATGTCAATGTTTTATTTTTTTATTTATTTATTATTATTTTTTTTTTTAAGCGATGGCATCTTCTAAACCGCCTTCTGGAAAATGGAAGGTAAGAATTCTTTCTTTCTCCTTTCCTATCTACATTTGATATTTGTTAGGAGACTGTGAAGGAAGCTCTTAGGATTATGTCGAGCCACATCAGTAGAAGGTTAAAACACAATTTAAAAAAAAAGAAAACTACATTGCCTAAAGCAAAATAAAAATGAGGAAAAATGACCGGTAAGAATTAAGATTGAAAATAAAAAAAAACGGAAAATGAAGTGAATGATGAAACCGTGAAGGCCCAATAGCATAAAACACTTGGAAGCTAAATGCCGAGGGAGCTAGCCAATAGTGAGTTTACATTGACATCATGATAGCTGGGTCTTTGCTAGTAGAAGTCTCACAGGAAGGCTGGGCACGCTCAGTTGGGGCATTTGGATCTTGATCGGGACAAAAAAGTCGGTGCGACTGACTCCGTTGAATAGAGGGACTGTAATATAAAGAAATAAATATGATTTCCATCACCCATCATAAGATAAGTAAAACTCTGGTCTTCATATTCACATATATAGAAAAGTGTGCTTGTGTGTGTGTGTGAGTGCGTGCGTGTGTGTGTGTGTGTGTGTGTGTGTGTGTGTGTGTGTGTATGGAGGGGCCACACGCGGTTTATCCATGAATGTGAAACTATAATCGTGTTCGGATATCTGCATTTGTTTTTTTTAGGGGTATGGAATTTAAACGAATGAATAGAATAATGGCCATTGAAATATTTATTTGCTTATAGCACCAATTCCCAACGCAATGGAGTCATTTTCAGACAAATTATTAAATTCTGTTTCCTCCCTTGCTCCATTTAGCCCGGCCTCTCTCTCTCTCTCTCTCTCTCTCTCTCTCTCTCTCTCTCTCTCTCTCGCCGGTATCTAAGCTTTACAAATGTCTACGAAAAGCAATTTCTGCCAACTGTGAGGGATGACAGTAAATGCAGCGAGTTGTGAGACCTGAATCCCACCGTCTTCACCTAAATAAGGCTCGATAAAAAGGGGGAAGAGTTGTTTGGGGAAGGGTGGGGGGGTGCGTCTCACCCTAAAGAAGCAGTAGACCTTCCTTTCTTAAAAAAATTTTAAGCACAATTTCGATCAGGTCTAGCACTGTTTGATAGCGATTGTAATTATGTAGATATTTCTGTAAGGTACTAATTCGAGGAAGTTAAGGACCGCATTTTTGTTAATGAAGTATCGTGCCTGATTATTGCTACTTTCTTAGCAAATATTCATCAGTGTTGGATATCCAGTGATATGATGTAGTAGATTCTTTTATCTCTGGATGTACCGAACTTTCAGAGGTTAATCTCAACCAAATGGAAAGGTTTCAGATGGAGTTTTGTTTTACAAAGGAACTGCGTAGGAAGTATTCAGCTTTAAATCGAAAGAGACAACTGATCTGAGGTACAGCTTTTCTTGTTTTCGACAAAGAACTTTCACAGAAAAAAAATGACCTTAAGTCTTTTGTTCCTCCTGATGTCATTCGTCAGTGTGAAATTAATGGACCAAAAAACTGTTAGCGCTTCAAAGTAAATATTTCACTTTGCTTCATGAAACATGATATTATTTGCCCTCTTTTGTTAAAAAATAGTATTCTCCCTTTCCTTTGGAGCAAAGGAAGCAGGAATGATTAATGGTAAAGAATCTGATCTTTGCCTTAAACTTGTGAGTTTAAGTTGAATGATTAATGACTGCCTCTGAAGGAGGTTTGTGATAAGGTTTAGATGAAACTTGTTTTTTATCACATTTTTCACTATAGACCGCACCATCTTGGTCTCATTAGCATTTAAAGATTGCGCAATCCTATGGATGATATTTTTTACAGTTAAAAATTTGTATTATTGTTATTATTATTATTATCATAGAAATTTTCATTCCCATCAAACACTAGCCAATAAACGTGTTAAATTACCATAAAGTTTTCCGTAAATACAAAGTGCTCTTAACTTCTTTTCAAACTTGGATTTTTATATATATATATATATATATATATATATATATATATATATATATATATATATATATATATATATATGCAAGAAGCCAGGTACTATGTCGTACCTCTAAGTAAATGGGGATACAAATCCACAATGAAGTAAATTCCTCTTGTAGTTTAAAATATATAGTTCTTGTATAGGATTAGAGCTTTCGACCATCAACTGTGGTCTTGTTCACTAAAGTGTGATATGTCACCTCACCTCAAGGAACTAACAAGTAAGAGCACAAACATTTGAAAAAAAAACGGTTAGGTAACAGCTAGTTCATATTATGAATGATCAGGCGGTGAGCCCCTCGTTCTTTCCAGAATTCGTCTTGATCTTCGTGGGGAATGTTTCTATTGTCAACTGCTTGTTCTATGGTGGTTGGGTGGTTTGTTGGAGAAATGACCTGAGTGGAGTAAACAGGAAGAGGAAGCAGCATCGTTATTGGCACATATATTTCTAAAGTTTGAAATTTTCCCTTTCCTACATATCTCTTCACAAAATAGCTGTATTTTCTGTAAGGCCAGTATTTCCTTGCAAAGGTCTCGTTAATGAAATTAACAAAGCCCTTCTACTACTCGTCTCAAAGTCCGGTCGTTACATGCAAAAACAATCTTGGTACCTTTAAAATTATTGCGTGGTTTTTCTCCCAAGTATGTTGCGCAATTGCACTGTATGAACTCCCCTTCTGCAAGCAGGCAACGTGTTCTTCCCTTCTATCAATGGAACGTCCGCTTTTCTCCCACGTAACATTCATTGCAATCACTACAAGGTATTACATATACTCCTACATTCTCTCTATTAACCGTTGGTTAGTTTTAATGAGTTTCTTCTTGATTGTACTGTTGTACTGAAAAACTACGTTGAAGCCGTTCTTTTTTTCCTTTAAGCTGCCTAGAAAATTTATTAAGCTCTCTATTATAAGGAAGAGCAAGAGATGCCTTAAATCTGCCTTTTCAGTTATATCATGAGGGGCGTAAGACATCGATCTAGCTTTAGATAGAGACTGTAGTATAAAAAACTTTGGGTAACACAGTTTAGTAAAACTATCTACCAAGAAATTTATTTCGGCGTCAATGAACTGGTGATCACATATTCGGTATGCTCGAAAAAACAAATTGGTTAAAACGTTGTGCTTTACTCTTTCGGTTCATGATATGAAAAGTAATGAATATAGGTGTTTGTGTGGGTGTTCTTCCTATACACCGCTGAATTAAAGTTACTATTCACTGTGTCTCTATGAACTACCATATTCAGAAAGGGAAGCCTATTTTCCATTTCCTTTTCCACTGTAGATTTAATAGAGGGCAAAAAACCATTAAGCAACTCTAAAAAACTTACGAAAGGCTTCCTCGCCGTGTCTATAAACAATAAAACATCAATCTACATACCTAACCCAAATTTCAGGCTTGATGTCTTCCGGTAGTGTGTCAACGTAAACCTTTTCGAAAAATTCCATACATAAGTTAGCCAATATAATATGGGAGAGGGGTGAGCCATCGAGACCCCGGATTTTTGTTGATAGAACGAACCAGTAAACTCAAAAATTGTAGATTCAACGCAAATGTTAATCAAATGACAAAATTTCTCTACGTGCATAGGTGGCTTGAAAATATTATCTGAGGCTAATTTCTTCAAGTTGTCGAGCACGAAACTCAGTGGTACATTCGTGAATAAAGAAACTATATCTAGACTGTACATAGTACCTGTATAATTCTTTTCCTTAATTTGATCCATAAAATCCATACTGTGCTTAATGTGAGATTTCGAAATTGTCCCTATTAATTTCCCCAAAACATCCGCTAACCATGATGACAGATCCGACTGAGGATTGTTGCAGCTAGCGGGACAATGGCCTTAAAGGACACCCCTCCTTGTGAATCTTGGGGAGTTCCGTAAAAAAATAACTAAAAGACGGCAGTTTACTCGCTAGCTTACTCAGGACTATATTTCTGGTTTCTTTTTCCACACCACTGCTAAACTATGGCTTTTATTTTCTGGTTAAATTCAGACTGCAAATCGCTAATGCAAGGGGGTTTTGTTACTTTTAGGTATGTGTTACTATCGTTTAAGAGCCTGTGTGCCTTGATCAGGTAATCGTTCTTATTCATAACCACTACACAGCCTCCTTTGTCTGCTTTTAAAATTTTAATACTTGAATTCTTCTTCAATCTATCTAATGCCAAGTTGAAACGTCGTGGTAAATGATGTACCTTCTTCTCAAAACTATGAAGCAACATGCCTTTAATAAAATCTACGTTAAATTGATTGATGCTACCAATACCTCTAATGAAATCAATATCCTCAGTGCCCAGTATCCCACAATACGCTGTAGGTCCCGTTGCTAAGTAACCAACTGATTCCTAGCCACGTAAAGAAAAATCTAATCCTTCGGGCCAGCCCTAGGAGAGCTGTTAATCAGCTCAGTGGATGGGTAAACTAATGTAAACTCTATCGTGAAGGGAATTATGAAGTTTTAATTTTCGATGCCTCAGTATTGAGCTGCCGGAAATAGTTAAGGGCAAAATTCGGAGAACAAGAACAACAGGAACAATACTGTACAACTCCTTAGAAGCGTGTGGAGTTTTACAAAATAAACCAAACCATTCTGCATCTCTTGAAGAGAGTCGCTTGACCCAGGTTCAAACCTTTCAGATAACATGAGTTTACATTTCTGTTATTCAAACTTTTTTTATATATCTCTCTCTCTCCTTCATACGTTCGTTTGACTACTTAGCTATGAGAGATTTAATCTAATCTATTTACTTTGATTTGACCTACACCGTTCGGTATAAAGGATTAATTTTTCTTGACAATCTGTTAAGTGATATTAAACTATTCCTGTTTTTAGTGATTACCAGTCTGCAGAGACTAATAATTCCCTGTCTGTTTCTAAGTTGAACATCTTCAAGAAGACAGACAGCAACGTAGTGAATAGAATTTATTACATATATAATTGTAGGATGGCAGTAAAAACGATCATGCGGGAAGACAGATATATAGTTTATAGAATTTATTACATACATTATAGGATGGCAGTCAAACGAAATTTTTTTTTAGATTGTTGATAAAAATCAGCTGCCATTGAGAAGGGAGGAGACCAAAGCTCATTTATGAATGAAGGTGAATACGTCTTTAACGCGTCTCGCTTTTAGCTTCATGCCTTCAGACTGGCTCACACCTGGGACTTATTTAATTAAATAGAACCGGACTGGAAATGAATGAATGACTCTTATTATATTACTCTGATGATATTATTCAGACCAAATTTTCCATTTGGTTTAAAGCATGCGCACCGTCACACACATGCTCATGCGTGCGCGCACACACATACACACGCGCGCATACATATATTGAGTTAATACTTTTCAAAATGCGTTTTGATTTGTTAACTTTATTATAAACAAAATCTGTGCACGTCTGTTTGTGAGACTCACAAATACACATCGTGGAGCAACTCAGTCACCATAAAAAACATAGATACTTATTTAATTGACATTTGCAATATTTATGTAGGTATGTATATATATATATATATATATATATATATATATAATGTATATGTATGTATATGTATATATATGTATATGTATGTAGTATATATATATATATATATATATATATATATATATATATATATACATATCACAAACACATAAAACACACACACTCGCCACACCACACACACACACACACAACACACATTTATATATATATATATATAGGTTTTTCCTTATTCTCTTCAACGGTTATGTGATAGTGAGGGTGCTACCCCCGTCTAAATTTCACGCCAACTGCCACCCATGACATTTGATTACCAACCAATAAATAAATGTTATTAAAATTTTCATGAGCATAAAAAATAGGATCAGAAGCATTTTGATAATGGCATCAAGGTTGATTAAATAACAACTTGTGGTCACCAACGATTTCCAACTCAGAATATCAGAGATAAGGAGAAAGGATGTAATCCCTCGTAAAGAATGTCTTTGACATCGTAGGGGGGGTAATGCCGTCAGTGGAGCTCATGCAGTGGACGGTGGGCAGTGCTCAAGGTTCTTTGCAGCGAGCCTTCGGCCCCTAGCTTCAGCCACTTTCGTTTCTTTTATTCTACCTCCTTTCATATTCTTTCTCTTCATCTTACTTTCCACTCTCTCCTAATACTTGATTCATAGTGGAACTGCTTTGAGGTTTTCCTCCTATTACACCTTTCAAACCTTTTACTGTCAGTTTCCAATTCTGCGTTGAATCACCTAAATTCTTGTTCAACTCAACTCAACGAATGTCTTTGCGTCAACTGTTCGATCGGTGAATCTGAAAACGTCTCCGTCATGAAGGATTAAGGAGACCTTAGTTGTAAAACCGGTCAGCTGCAAAGGTTTGGTAAAGCGTATTTTGTATCTCCAGTTCTTCCTCTAATTTGCGAAAGAGGATCATAAAAATCTGCATTGACAGGGTCTC
>NC_087207.1:236447-246266 GCF_015104395.2 Macrobrachium nipponense | reverse complement strand
TGAGCTCCTTTTATTATATATATATATATATATATATATAATATATATATATATAGATATATATATATGTATGCATATATATACATATATATATAATACATATATATATATATCTATATATATATATATATATATACATATATATATACATATATATATACATATATACTATTTATACTATATATATATATATATATATATATATATATATTCCGTTGTATTCACATAGGAAAATGAAAAAGGTATGTCTCACAAAATGCCCAACAGTCTCGTCCTCCAATGGACTTCTTCTTGGAGCGTTTAATAAACGCTCCAAGAAGAGGTCCATTGGAGGACGAAATTGTTGGCCATTTTCTGAGACATACCTTTTTCATTTTCAATGTGGAATATAATGGAATTACTATATTTTCGTGCCTAAGAAGATTACCAGTACTATATATATAGATATATATATATATATATATATATATATATATATATATATATATATATATATATATATATATATATATAAAACTCACGACGGGACCGAACCCCACTCTTTCGAGTGAGATTTCAGGTCATTAGGTATTAGGAAGCAAAGGTCATATAAAAGAAGCTGTACCCTAAGTATTACGTGCCTGAGGATTTCCCCGACCAGGCGCCTAGTGCCCAACATACCAGCGAATTTTACCCAACCTCCCAATACATCAGCGTTCGATTTGTTAATATTTAATTCGATTTTACCCTTTCACAATGTTATATGATGAAAATGATGACGTAGAAACGTTTGTCACAGAAATAAGGATGGGGTTTCGGGGAGGAAGGAAGGGGGGAGCGGTTGGGTGGGGAAAATGGAGGGTGGGGATGGATGGGAGGAAAAGGAAAAGAAGGGGGATGGAAGAGTGAAGGTGAGGGGTGGGGGGGGATGGGAGAAAAGGAGAGGAGAGGGAGCGAGGAGGGAAGGTAATGGGAGAAGTGGACATTAAAATTTAACACTGATCGTGTGTGCAAACAAACGTTTAAGTCTAAGTGTGTAAGTATATATTATATATATATATATATATATATATCTATATATATATATATATATATTATACACACACACACAACAATGTAATAATACTTTGAACGGTGCTATCGACATATTTCGTCAAATAAACGATCGGTCATGGCAACACTGCTGATTGAATTTCTACTGAAGCACTTATTTATTTTATATGGGTCATATAAATTACGGAAACATCTTTCAAAATGTATGAGACTACATAGAGGCCACGGTACTACAATCTCGAGTATAAGTTTATTACGATTTCTCAATATTATAAACGACGTTCATACCACCAGTGTCTAACATACATGTTTCAGTTCGTCTTTTTCTTCGTTACTTTATCTTGGTATATGTCAAAAGCCTTCACGCTGGAACTTGAATAAATAAATAAGTAAATACACGACTGGCTCGGTCAGAGCTCACTACACTCCTTACATTCTAACCCGAATGCTGTACTATATACTTGTCATTGACTTTCTTTCATACTGATTGCAGTCATAATCCCCTTATATTGTTTGCTTTATGAAGATAAGTAGGATTCGCGTCATAAGAATAAAATTGGTTGGGCATACGGTGCACTTGGCGGAAGTGTAAGCAGATAACTTTAAAACAATCGAGAACTCGTTGTTAAACAACCGGGCCGGGCTGAAGTTCACTGAACCGTGTGGGTGCCGATATAAAAAAAAAATGGGAAAAAAACAAAAAGGCTACGATAAGTTAGCCTAATCAAGCTAAGCATTAAGGAACGTATAGTCACATGGTTTTAGTTCCCCAGATACTAAAAATCGGAACAACCCAGTTCTAGCGGTTTTTAAATACGGCTGTGCCTTGTCTGACTTTCAACAATTTACTGACGTCAAACCCGGAAAACCGTAAAAACCACTGTCGGGCTCTGACCTCGAGTATTGGTTTATTATTTTGTTGACGATAATATATGGTAGCTATGAGTTAGCAAGTCTGGTTTCCAGACATTATAATATCAGTATAAGCCTAGGAGCAAGAATTCATCTACCTTCTCTCGTATTCAGCACAACAACAGCTCATCATAATTGAAAATGTATTTGTTACTCCAAATAAATTAAATTCGGAAATCTGTTTCCACGCGAATTCAGATTTGTTTTTGTCTACGGTGTGGCAATTTACCTTAAACCGGCTAATTATAAAGGAAAACCTAAGCCTAACTGAAAATCTTATGCACTTCTCGATGACTACCAGTTTACAAAGGGGCAGGGTATGCTGTTTAACGTTACAATTTTCATATGATATACATTGAACCTCTAAGGCTAAACAGATAAAACAAGAGTATTAATCACGATCAGCTCTCTCACATCTATCGCTCTCTCTCTCTCTCTCTCTCTCTCTCGCTCTCTTCGCTCTCTCTCATCCTCTCAGGATTCTTTTGTTGTTCTTTCGTGTCCTTCCCCTAGCATTTTTTCCCCAAATTCAATAGTGTTACCCTGACTACCTGCCTGTCAATAAATAGCAATAATTTGAAACTTTTCATAGTCATAAAAATAAAAAAAAAAAAAAAATCCGCATCCCGCCAGACAACGTTATCGTAACATCTGGTAAAAATAGTTATTAAATGTACTTTTCTAAAGTTGGACTTACCTCTACCGATCACATCTCTTAATCAAGCATCAATAAGCGTTACACAGAGAGCGAGGTTCTGGGAGTTTTAAGTCAAATATTATTCCCAGTATCCAATATGGCGGCTTTTAACCTGGAAGTAGAGACGACGTTTTTCCGGCCCACTGCTTCTTGTTGATACTCAGTAGTAGACGCAAGACTGTCGACAATAGACTTACCGGACAATAAATTGAAATCAAGATGACATCGTTTGACCGTTGCCCATCTAGTAGCCACTCGCATTTATCCCATGCTAAACATTTCATGACAAATTGTACTACAGCCACACTGAATAAGATTCAAAATTGGGCATTTTCGTAGGGAGGTGGCTTGTGTAGGCTAACGCCAGTTCATGAATCCTTCAGTCGCCGGTTCGAACATAGAATTGGACAAGTCCAAAATTTTCTTTCAATAGGCGAGGACACATATCAAGTTTACGTTTTCAAACACTCACACCATTATTCTAAAGTTTTTCTCGGTTAGCCAAACTTTTATTTGCTTGGGGCAACTCAAATGCCTTTATCATCCATCGCCCAGAAGAGAATGTGGTTAGGCCTATGTTTAGTTGATCGGCTACTTGCCTCGTTTACTGGCCAGATCCCTGTATAGCAGCCATTTAAATAATCTGTTCAGACGAAAAAATATTATGCTTTGCCCATTATTTGACCATAGACAACGTGAAATGTGGGTTAAAGGAGCGAGAAAGTATACAACGCGTGGAACGCAACACTACACTATAACAAACTGAACCGTTGTTAACGCTACTCGCTACGGTGTTGCCATTATCCCGACATCAGTCTCCCTTTAGACTAAACAATAAAAACTGCTATATTTCGACTGTTTTAGTTATAATAACTGAACGAGTGCGATTTGGCTCTCGAACTTGAAAAGACTGCTTTTATCCCGAATCGATTAAAAACACCTCGATGGAAGCCACAGCTTCGACTGATAATACAACGAAAGTTTCATGAGCCCCAAATCAAAGCCATTTGAGTTTTCGTCATGGTAGTTGTTTTTCTGGTATGAAACGAAACTAAATCTTTAAAATACCTGTGTACTAATATGACGAAAGTTTCATGAGCCCCAAATCAAAGCCACTTAAGTTTTCGTCACGGAATAAGTTGTTCGTCTTGTATGAAACTAATATTTTTAAATCATGCTGTTTCAACTTATTTCCCCGAAAAATTAACCTTCGTTGACTCCTCGTCATGGCAACACGGTGGGATGTGCTTCCCGCAGCCAGAGAGCGTCAGTATTTACCCTCTGTCCTTCCTAGTTTCTTCATCGGTAGTTTGTGACAGTTCTTGAGGTATTTGGACTTTAGTACGTTAGAGCCATAGTAATATGTTCTATTTATGAATGCTGTAACGCAGAAAAGGACAATGGCTGAAGTGAAAAGTCATCTTTTACCGTTTTCTTGAAGATCCCGAAATTGTGTACGAAGAAGTGACCATATAACCACCAAGTATGCTCGAGTGCGTTAAGTTCATTTTCAACAAAGCGATCATGCAAGAAACCTCAGGCATGGAATGCTGAACCACTGCCCTGCAAATGCAAGGAATTGGAAGAATGATGCCCTACTGAACCAACGTTTCCCTTTGCATGATAGTGTCACTGTTGATTCAGGTATTTAACATTTGTCTCTTGTTTGGTTTAGTCTACCTTTACATTTAAAATTGTGGATAAATATATTAACTATAGGCTTATATGAATACTTCTATCAATTAAAGTCATACATATATGTTCCGTTCGATTCCTAATGCAAGTAAACCATATTTGACTGGTTAAAAGTGTACAGGTTGAAATTATGCCTAGATCTATGTGTTAAACTAGTCAGCACGAGAGAGAGAGAGAGAGAGAGAGAGACCTTACCTTACCTTACAGACCTTACATGTTGTTCGGGTTGCCCCAGGTCCCTCCATGTGAGGCACCTCAATGTCTACCAGAGAGTTGCTAGTACATCTTCCGGTATATTTTGCATCTTCCAATCTTGGATGGTCTGGGATGCAGTTTAGATATTTGTCGAGCTTATTCTTAAACACATCTACGCTCACTCCTGATATATTCCTCAGATGAGCTGGCAACGCATTGAATAGACGCTGCATTATCGATGCTGGTGCGTAGTGGATTAATGTCCTGTGGTGTGCTTTCCTTATTTTTCCTGGTATAGTTTTGGGCACTATTAATCTACCTTTGCTTGCTCTTTCTGATATTTTTAGTTCTATGATGTTTTCTGCTGTTCCTTCTATCTGTTTCCATGCCTGAATTATCATGTAGCGTTCTCTTCTCCTTTCTAGACTATATAATTTTAAGGATTGTAGTGCTTCCAGTAGTCAAGGTCCTTTACTTCTTCTATTCTAGCTGTAAAAGGACCTTTGTACTCTCTATTTGTGCAATATCCTTTTGATAGTATGGGTACCATATCATATTGCAATATTCAAGTGGACTACGAACATATGTTTTATAATCATGTGTTCAGCTTTTCTTGTTTTGAAGTGCCGTAACAACATTGCCATTTTTGCTTTACATTTTGCCAGCAGAATTGCTATTTGATCATTGCATAACATGTTCCTATTCATCATCACACCAAGGTCTTTAACTGCTTCCTTATTTGTGATTGTCTCATTATTAGGTCCCCTATATGCATATAGCTTTCCTTCTCTGTCTCCATAATTTATTGATTCAAATTTATCAGAGTTAAATACCATCCTATTTACCTCTGACAATCATATACTTTGTTAAGGTCTCTTTGTAGAGCGTTCCTATCTTCATCACAGTAATTTCTCTACTTATTCTTGTGTCATCAGCGAAACACTCACTACCAGAATCCTTAACATTACTGTCTATGTCTTCAATCATAATAACAAACAGTATTGCAGCTAACACCGTACCTTGTGGCACACCGGATATTACCTTGGCTTCATCCGATTTCTCATCGTTTGCAATAACTATCTGTTTTCTGTTGTGTAAAAATTCTTTTAACCATCTTCCTACTTTATCCACGATATTGTGTTTTCTAATTTTCTTCGCTAATATATTATGGTCTACCTTGTCAAAAGCTTTTGCAAAGTCTAGATAAACCACATCTGTTTCATTTCCACTTTTCATATTTTTGAATATGTTCTCACGGTGGACTAACAGTTGGGTTTGTGTACTTTTTCCGGGTACGAAACCATGTTGTCCCATATTAAACAAATTATTTTTATTAAATGTTTCATAATATTTTTCTTCATTACCCTTTCATACACTTTCATAATATGTGATGTTAGACTCACAGGCCTATAATTACTTGCCTCTAATCTTGATCCACTTTTGAAAGTAGGGGTAATATATGCTAATTGGTGCCTCATCATAAATCTTGCCTCTATCTACACTTTGTCTTAATAATATTGCAAGTGGCTTTGCGATAGAATGAACTACATTCTTTAACAAAATAGCAGCAACTCCATCAGGCCCTGTTGCAGCTCCATTTTTAATTTCATAATTGCCTGCCAACATATCAGCTTCATTAATATCTATGTCAGCTAAATATGCACTATTTTCGTCCCTTACTTCTTTCTATATCATTATCTTCATTATCTATTCTAGGGGTGAATTCTCTCTTATATCGTTCTGCCAATATGTTGCAAATTTCCTTTTTTTCATTCGTTAATCTCCCTTCAAATCTTAGAGAGAGAGAGAGAGAGAGAGAGAGAGAGAGAGAGAGAGAGAGAGAGAGAGAGAGAGAAAGGCACGAACATATTATGGAAATTGTTTTCATGTGCCTGAAATGGGCCTATTATTTGTTGGGCAATTGAAGGGGAAAGTTGTTTTCGAGAGAGAGAGAGCGAGAGAGAGAGGAGAGCATTGTATAACTGAACGAAGCATAGGTTTATAAGGAGAATTCTAGTAATTAAAGCATCATACAGTATGTCAAATCATTCAATCGATTCCTAATGTAAATAAACCAAGTTCAGTGGCTAAGATTGGCAAAACTGGAATTACGCCTAGACCTATGTTTGTTGAGAATAACTGCAAAAGAGAAAAATCTAGTCAACACGAAAGCGAGGGAGAGCGCGATTTTTGTATTTGAATTGTTTTCATGTATATGAAATAGGCAGCTATTTGTTTGGTAAAGGAAGGGGAAGATTACGAGAGAGAGAGAGAGAGAGAGAGAGAGAGAGAGTGTATGTGTGTGGGAGTGGATGGTGTAAAGTAAAACGAAGAGCACGATATTTCACAAAAGTTCGTTTTGCTTGCCATTTTACTTGATCAAATATTCATCACTAACCCAACCAACAATGCTTTCACAGTTTCGATGATCAATTCTGTTGTCACCCCATTCGTCGGAAGCCTACGTCCTATTCCAGCGAAGCAAATGAAATGCTCAGTATCAGAAATTCTATTTTCTTCTTTTAAAAAGCTAATAGACTCAGACCTCGTAACTGAAATGGTATCATTATAATCTACAAGCATCAAGTTGATCTGCTGCATTGTCGAGAGAAATAATTTGCCGTTTTGCAGGAACTCGCGAAACAATTTCGTAAACGATTTCCTAAGTTCACTCAATGAAAACTTTACGTCTTGTCATTACGAAGCAGTTCTGAATCGGTTTTCAGTTGGGTCCTGGGAATGAAATCCAATCAGTTTTGTAACTGAATTTCCGATTCGACTTAGGAAGACTGCCTTGTGCCTTTTCTGCAAAGACTTTTTAACCTCCTCTTTTAACTACGGAATCCTCCTCCTCCTCCTCCTCCTCCTCCTCCTCCTCATATGTCTTTCTCCGCTCAATGAATGCGGGAGGCTCTCCCTCACTGACCTCAACCACATGATAAATCAATTTTATTCAGCTCAAAGTCATAGCAAATTCTGTGACGGTGTTTCGGTTGGGCCGCAAATGCAGTGGTGTAACATTGGCCAGTGAGTTCTAAACACACACCCCCGTGTTCACACACACACACACACACACACACACACACACACACACACACACACACACACACATATATATATATATATATATATATATATATATATATGTATATATATATATATATATATATATATATAGTATATATATATATATATATATATATATATATATATATATATATATCATACATATATATATGTTACGCAAAATGTGGATAATTGCCAAATGTGAACATTTTGCAATTAATTTTGCCTATTGTGTACAATTTACAGCGCTTGGTGCCGATTGTGCACAATAGGCAAAATTGATTGCAAAATGTACACATTTGGCAGTTTTTCTACTTTTTGCAAGACATTTTGCCAAATGTTAACATGATTTTGCAACAGTATTTGCAAATGTTTAACAGTTTTTTTTGTTTCAGTGGCATGTCGACTTTAAAGAGCAGTTTGAGCAGAGATTCGAAATTCTCAGACTAAGACTAATATGAAACACTTCTTGTTTACGAGCTGAAATCTTGCAATTGGTTGGGCAAGGAGGAGGGCAGTTAAACCAGATCTGCCAGCTCAGCAGCAACTACCGTCTCCCCCACCTCATCTTCCCTGCTACCACAGAGGTCTGTCCTACCAACTCACAAGTGGCATGTCGGACTTTAAAGAGCAGTTTGAGCAGAAGTTGGACAACTTATTACAGTCTAAGAATGACAATGTGGTCATTCCTCGGAAAGAGAAACGTGCACAGTGGATAGTGCAGCTGCTTAAAATTGAAAAGGAAGGGCCTAAAACCAGCGATGACTATAATATGAAAAAAAAGATTCGAAAGTCTTAGAGTTGGTGACGATGACCGACTTATTCGGAAGCGTAAAGGATTGGAAACTGAATTTAAGTTTATAGTGTGCTTTGAGGAAGTTCATCAGCCATTCGGTCGCGCATTCAAGCTGAGGTCATGGCGGTGAAAAGAAAACTTTCAAACGAAGGACAAAAGAAGTGGACTAATTTGACTATGCAGTGCTGCCAGATGTTTCATAAGTTTTTGCATTGAGTGTCAGAGAAGAAAAACGTAGAGTACATAAAGGTCTGGTGGTGAAGCCTGTTAGAAGCGAGACTATTTTTTCTCGATGCCAAATTGACTTGATCAATTTTCAAACATTACCTGATGGGGAATTTAAATATATTCTGACCTTCATCAACCATTTCAGCAAGATTTGTGTGCTGCGGCCCCTTACATCAAAACGAGCTGAGGAGGTTGCTAACACGCTTCTCCCAATAGTTTTGACCTTTGGCGCTCCCGTTATCATGCACTCGGATAACGGGAGAGAGTTTGTGAATGCCGTTATATCAGAGTTGTCTACGCTCTGGCCTGAACTTAAGCTCGTCACTGGTCGGCCGCGCCGCCCACAAAGCCAAGGTGCAGTTGAAAGATTGAATGGAGTCATTCAAGAGAAATAAAAAATTTGGATGCACGAAAACAAGTCCAGCAGGTGGAGCGTTGGGTCCACTTTGTCCGTGGGAAAATAAACATTTCGGAACATGAAAACCATAAAAACAAGTCCGTTTAAAGTCATGTTCGGGATCGAACCCAAGGTAGGCCTAGCATCCACTGTTATTCCACTTAATATGCTCGGCAATATAAGAACTGAAGAATATTTAGACACCATCCTCCAAAATGAAGCCGAAGGGGCGGCTGATGAAGAGGAACAAGAAGGAGAGGAGGAACAGGAAGGAGAAGAGGAACGAGATGGAGAAGAGGTGCCACAATTCGCTGAAGCTCGGCAACTGGCTGCAGCCGGCCAAGAAAAAACCGCACTTAGAATGACAAGGAGAGCGAAACACCTCTTAAGTGCCCTACAAGTGGGTGACAACGCGACGCTTGAAAGTTCCCGAGTTTGATCGGTGGGCCGAGTGACAGCAGGAACCTCCTGGTTGTGGTACTGCAGAGAGACGAGACCTGTTACCAGGTAGGCTGCAGAGAAGGACGCATAACCACCCGGTACACGGCAGCTGACATGGACCCCGTTAAGGAGAAGCTTCTCACCCCAGATGAGGTTCCAGACGTTACACAGGAGGCCAAGGGTATGTGAAGTGTGCCTGTAAAACAAACTGCGCAACTTCCAGATGCTCCTGCACAAATAAGCTGTTAAAATGTAACTCTCGTTGCCACCCTCGTCGTTCTTGTAGCAATATTTAAGTTATAAAGTAGAGTCAATCCCTTGTAGTTTGAACAATAAATACTAATAAAAATACTAATTTTT
>NC_087207.1:228947-231447 GCF_015104395.2 Macrobrachium nipponense | reverse complement strand
CGTGGTAAACAGTACTCGGGGTTGGGAATAATTTTCCGAGGATAATATCAATGGTTTCAAAAACGGAACATTGGTAAATAGGGACTGGACATCGAAACTAACATAAATGTATGTGGATTTTGCTCAAGAATGTCAGGGACAAAAGAAGAAGAATTTTGCAGTGTGAAACGGTTACTCGTGATATGGCTGAGGAGGGGAACAAGGTACTTGGCTATTTCGAAATTAGGTGAGTTATAAGCAGCCGAAGGGGAATGTCATTCTTGTGAACTTTAGGGAGTCCATACAAAGTAGCAAAAGAAGATCCTGAACAGTAAAGAGAATTATAGGTGCTTTCAGAAATAGCAGCGTCATCCTTAAGCTGTTTCAGAGTACGGTTTATTTTATCTTCAATTTTGAAAATGGTACTAAATTCAGGAAGGCCTACTTCAACGAATTTACTGGAGTCGGACAAAACACTACTCATTTTTTCAATGTAATCACTGCGATTCAGTATTACTACACCTTTACCTTTATCTGGTCGGCAAATTATGAGGTCATTTCTATTAGCAAGTTTCTTCAAAATCTGAAAATCATCATACTTGAAAAACGGAAACCAATTTCTAGTTTTAAGACTGGAGAAAGTTTCATGAGCCAGGGTCTGTATGGACTGGCGTACTGTTTCAAGATTAATATGAGAAGGTAACAACCGAATATTATGGAAAAACAATTCAAACGCGAGGAAAAAATCACAATATTTGGGTTTAAAATTGGGTAAACAAAAATCCAAGCCTAATGCTAAAAGAGACTCTTCTTTTTTAGATAAATTATAACCAGAGAAATTAAAAATGACACTATTTGGGTCAATGAACTTAGGTTGGTGAATACCGAGTTTAAGTCATTTACGTTCATGTACTTTAGTGGTAGTGGTTACATATCTGTTAATGGTTCTGTTCAGCAGACTTTTATGGTTTGCAGTTAACTTAGTTTTTATGTTCCTTTTTTACTGTGTTATGTATTTTAAAGTATTGTAATGTTTTTAGATATACTTAATCAGTACAGTTCTTAATGTTTCTTTTTTTTTTTGTATCATTTTATAGATAATGACCCTGATGATGGGAAAAACCAATGTATTCCGAAAAGCTCGGCTGTGCTCTTGTTTAATTTTAAAGAAATAATAATGTCTGGAATATTACCACGTCTTCTGGCTATCCTGTTCCTGCTTAAATTAAAGTTTTCTAGAAACGACAACATACCTAGTTATTTGCGCCACAAATATGATGGATCCATTCTACGCACCTATCGAAAACTTGAATCCTCTTACTCCCGAAGATGGAAGAAGGCACAACATGGACCATGAATTAATTTCTACTTTACTGTAAAATGAGTGATCTTGTTCCCAATTTTGTGAAATTCAAGCTCTACCGGTCGTCACTGTATAATTCTGAGTTCTACCATAGTGCTACACGTTCTCTTCTGGATATAGAAATTGCCTCCAAAGTGAAATCTATAAGTAAATTGTCGTCAATAGTGAAATCCCTTTCTTCTTCAATGTACGGAACACTTTCGCTTCTCGATGGATTCTTCGTTAAAAGTCTGCTGAACAGAACCATTAACAGATATGTAACCACTACTACTAAAGTACATGAACGTAAATTACTTAACTTGGTATTCGCCAACCTAAGTTCATTGACCCAAATAGTGTCATTTTTAATTTCTCTGGTTATAATCTATCTAAAAAAGAAGAGTCTCTTTTAGCATTAGGCTTGGATTTTTGTTTACCCAATTTTAAACCCAAATATTGTGATTTTTTCCTCGCGTTTGAATTGTTTTTCCATAATATTCGGTTGTTACCTTCTCATATTAATCTTGAAACAGTACGCCAGTCCATACAGACCCTGGCTCATGAAACTTTCTCCAGTCTTAAAACTAGAAATTGGTTTCCGTTTTTCAAGTATGATGATTTTCAGATTTTGAAGAAACTTGCTAATAGAAATGACCTCATAATTTGCCGACCAGATAAAGGTAAAGGTGTAGTAATACTGAATCGCAGTGATTACATTGAAAAAATGAGTAGTGTTTTGTCCGACTCCAGTAAATTCGTTGAAGTAGGCCTTCCTGAATTTAGTACCATTTTCAAAATTGAAGATAAAATAAACCGTACTCTGAAACAGCTTAAGGATGACGCTGCTATTTCTGAAAAGCACCTATAATTCTCTTTACTGTTCAGGATCTTCTTTTGCTACTTTGTATGGACTCCCTAAAGTTCACAAGAATGACATTCCCCTTCGGCCAATACTTGCTGCTTATAACTCACCTCTAATTTCGAATAGCCAAGTACCTTGTTCCCCTCCTCAGCCATATCACGAGTAACCGTTTCCACACTGCAAAATTCTTCTTCTTTTGTCCCTGACATTCTTGAGCAAAATCCACATACATTTATGGTTAGTTTCGATGTCCAGTCCCTATTTACCAATGTCCCCGTTTTTGAAACCATTGATATTATCCTCGGAAAATTATTCCC
>NC_087207.1:205295-222795 GCF_015104395.2 Macrobrachium nipponense | reverse complement strand
TATGTAAACTTGTGCTCCATAGAAATCCGAAACCGCTTGACCGATCTAGAAGAAATTTTTCACGCGACCCTCATTTGACACCAGAAAGGTTTTCGGGTAGGTTTCAAACGGCATTATTGCAAGAGAACATCCATTAGATGAATGCCCCGTATTTGGGTAGTGCCGTCAGTGGACCTCATGCACTTCACTGTAAGCATTATTTGGGGTTCTTTGTAGCATGCCTCCGGCCCCTAGCTGCAACCACTTTCGTTTCTTTTACTGTAACTCCTTTCATACTCTCTTTCTTCATCTTACTTTCCATCCTCTCCTAACACTTGATGCATAGTGGTTCTGCTTTGAGGTTTTCCTCCTGTTACACCTTTCAAGGATTTTACTGTCAATTTCCCTTTCAACGCTGAATGACCACATAGGTCCCAGTGCTTGGCCTTTGGTCTAAATTCTATATTCAACTTAACTCATTAAACCAACAACTTTTAATGACGTTGGAATAATTTTCCGATAGTTACGAAATTTTGGAATAACGGAAACCTTCGGGCATTCATGAATCACACCACAGCACAGTAAAGAGCCTTCCTGGAGGATCGATTCCGCGTCATTCCTACACGCAGAAACAATTAGTAGCAACACAAACCACACAAGCAATAGCAACACAAATCACACAAACACAAGCAGTAGCAACACAAGCCACATTAGCAGTAGCAACACAAGCCACACAAGCACACGCACACACAAGCAGTGGCATATCAGACGTCAGGTACCATTCATTCTCAGGAAACCTCACTCCAGGCGCCTGTATCACAAGTGACCCGAATGGGAACTGATGTTGTCATGGCTTCCCTGACTAGGCAATTAATGCTAGCGGGAATCCATGGATGTCCTCGGTTCTTAAATAGCTAGCCCAAGAAGAGCCTTTAATAAACTCAGAGGTCTGAATATACTAATAATAATAATAATAATAATAATAATAATAATAATAATAATAATAATAATAATAATAATAATAATAATAATAATAATAATTGCAATCATTGTTATCATTTTCGACACGGAAAATTGTGCCCAATAATAATAATAATAATAATAATAATAATAATAATAATAATATGTGGCGCCGTGGAGGATGGGTTAGGTCGTCAATAGACTTAAGTCAAGTTAAGCAACATTGGCTCTGGTCAGTCGTTGGATGGGTGACCGCTCTCCTCGGCGTGATTCCTTGGGAAAGGATCTTTACCATAATTTCCTCAGTCTACTCAGCTGTAAATGAGTACCTATCCCTGATGGGGTAGGGTCAGCTATGGGTTAAATAGCAAAAACTCAGCAATGATGGAAAGAAATGAAGGATTAAACGACAACGACGTAAATGGAAACTCTGGCAACAGAGGAGCTTCGTCCGGCAACCAGTATTCAACCCAATTGAAGGGAAGACGTCAGGCAGGTACTTGGAGGTCGTCATCCAGCAAACTGATCACCACAACGACAATAATCAACAGCCTGAGATTGGAGCTACAGAGGCAAAAAGGAAGAAATGGACAAGAGAAGAAAATAAGGAAATATGGAGATGCTACATCAGAAGCAACCTGACGGAGAGAGGATATAGAAGAAGATTGGTCAACATCTGGAATGAGAGGAATAACACCCCCCAAACAGAGCAGAGGCTGGCAGACCAAGCAAGGAACATAAAGAAAAGAACTGGCTCTCCCCAACAGAAACCGAGAAGAACTGGAAAAGGGAAATGTCACACGACAACGAATTACACGAAGACGAACTGAGAGACGATGCCACAGAAGACGACAGGGAGGAATGAGGTATCAAACAACGACACACAAAAAGAACACCGACGAAGTAACAGAGAGGACGGAATGGGTAGAAAAGATTAGACAATGGATGGAGCCAGATACAGAGAGAACAAAGATCCCCTCCATGAAAGCCTACAACACCAAGAAATTAAGGGAGAAAAACAGTGAGTGCGGTCAATGAAATACTGGGCATAATACAGACCCACCAGTATCACAGAAACAAATAACTTGACATATGCAGGAGCAAGATTAGTAGCAGAACTGATGGGAATTCAAACACCAACACCACCAGCACAACCAAACCCAACAGCACAACCAAACAGCAACCTCCTTGGAAAAGGCGCCTGGAAAAGCAAATCATGGTTATGAGATCTGACTTGAGTAAACTGAAAAGAGATGGCAGAAAAAAGGCTAAGAAGCAAGAAAACAAGGGAGGAACTCAACGAGAAATACAAAGTACAAGAGAAGGGTTAAACAACACAATAGAAGATGTAAAACAGAGGCTTAAGGCCGGGCCAAAGCACATAAGATCCAACGGTACATGAACAGGAATAAGGGATACCAACAGAACAAACTATTCGGAACCAACCAGAAAACGACTATACAGCCAACAATAAGAGGGAAGACAACCACCCAGAAATTCCTGAAGCCGAACCAAGTAAGAGACTCTGGGAAAACATATGGAGCAATCCGGTATCACACAACAAACATGCAACATGGCTCCAGGAAGTCAAGGAAGAAGAAACAGGGAGACACCAACTAAAGAAAATGCCAAACTGGAAAGCCCCAGGTCCCGATGAAGTCCATGGTTACTGGCTCAAAAACTTCAAGGCCCTACACCCACGAATAGCAGAACAACTCCAGCATTGTATCTCAAATCACCAAGCACCCAAATGGATGACCACAGGAAGGAAACATCCTTAGTACAAAAAGACAAGAGTAAGGGAAATATAGCCAGTAACTACAGGCCTATCACCTGCCTACCAATAATGTGGAAGTTACTAACAGGTATCATCAGTGAAAGGCTATACAACTACCTAGAGGAGACAAACACCATCCCCCACCAACAGAAAGGCTGCAGAAGGAAGTGTAGGGGCACAAAAGACCAGCTCCTGATAGACAAAATGGTAATGAAGAACAGTAGGAGAAGGAAAACCAACCTAAGAAAGCCTTCGACATGATACCACACACATGGCTAATAGAATGCCTGAAAATATATGGGGCAGAGGAAAACACCATCAGCTTCCTCAAAAATACAATGCGCAACTGGAATACAATACTTACAAGCTCTGGAATAAGCCTAGCAGAGGTTAATATCAGGAGAGGGATCTTCCAGGGCGACTCACTGTCCCCACTACTCTTCGTAGTAGCCATGATTCCCATGACAAAAGTACTACAGAAGATGGATGCCGGGTACCAACTCAAGAAAAGAGGCAACAGAATCAACCATCTGATGTTCATGGACGACATCAAGCTGTATGGTAAGAGCATCAAGGAAATAGATACCCTAATCCAGACTGTAAGGATTGTATCTGGGGACATCAGGATGGAGTTTGAATAGACAAATGCGCCTTAGTCAACATACAAAAAGGCAAAGTAACGAGAACTGAAGGGATAAAGCTACCAGATGGGACAGCAACATCAAACACATAGATGAGACAGGATACAAATACCTGGGAATAATGGAAGGAGGAGATATAAAACACCAGAGATGAAGGACACGATCAGGAAAGAATATATGCAGAGACTCAAGGCGATACTCAAGTCAAAACTCAACGCCGGAAATATGATAAAAAGCCATAAAAACACATGGGCAGTGCCAGTAATCAGATACAGCGCAGGAATAGTGGAATGGACGAAGGCAGAATTCCGCAGCATAGATCAGAAAACCAGGAAACATATGACAATACACAAAGCACTACACCCAAGAGCAAATACGGACAGACTATACATAACACGAAAGGAAGGAGGGAGAGGACTAACTAAGTATAGAGGACTGCGTCAACATCGAAAACAGAGCACTTGGGGCAAATATCTGTGAAAAACCAGTGAAGACGAGTGGCTAAAGAGTGCATGGGAAGAAGGACTAATAAAAGCAGACGAAGACCCATAAATATAGAAGACAGGAGAAAGACAGAAAGAACAGGACTGGCACAACAAACCAATGCACGGACAATACATGAGACAGACTAAAGAACTAGCCAGCGATGACAATTGGCAATGGCTACAGAGGGGAGAGCTAAAGAAGGAAACTGAAGGAATGATAACAGCGGCACAAGATCAGGCCCTAAGACCAGATATGTTCAAAGTACGATAGACGGAAATAACATACTCTCCCATATGTAGGAAGTGCAATACGAAAAGTGAAACCATAAACCACATAGCAAGTGAATGCCCGGCACTTGCACAGAACCAGTACAAAAAGAGGCATGATTCAGTAGCAAAAAGCCCTCCACTGGAGCCTGTGCAAGAAACATCAGCTACCCCTTGCAGTAATAAGTGGTACGAGCACCAACCTGAAGGAGTGATAGAAAAACGATCAGGCAAAGATCGTCTGGGACTATGGTATCAGAAACGGATAGGGTGATACGTGCAAACAGACCAGACGTGACGTTGATTGACAAGGTCAAGAAGAAAGTATCACTCATTGATGTCGCAATACCATGGGACACCAGAAGTTGAAGAGAAAGAGAGGGAAAAAATTGGAAATAAAGTATCTAGATCTGAAAATAGAAATAAGAAGGATATGGGATATGCCGTGAAATCGTAATCTACCCATAATCATAGGAGCACTAGGCACGATCCCAAGATCCCTGAAAAGGAATCTAGAAAAACTAGAGGCTGAAGTAGCTCCAGGACTCATGCAGAAGAGTGTGATCCTAGAAACGGCACACATAGTAAGAAGAGTGATGGACTCCTAAGGAGGCAGGAGGGATGCAACCCGGAACCCCCACACTATAAATACCACCCAGTCGAATTGGAGGACTGTGATAGAGCAAAAAAAAAAAAAAAAAAAAAAAAAAAAAAAAAATAATAATAATAATAATAATAATAATAATCTATTCATAAACTATCAAGTCCACAAATATTGTTTAAATGTCCAATTCCCTCAACCAATGTCAGTCTAAATTCCCCTTGGATGTAAGTTACTTCTAAGCTATCAAGCTCTATTTATCTAATATCTATAAAAACAAAAAATGTCCCTTGTATATAAAAAAGAACACACACATTCATACACAAACACACACACACACACACACATATATATATAGAGATATATATATATATATATATATATATATATATATATATATATATATACCTATATATATATATGTATATATATATATATATATATATATTATATATATATATATATCTATATATATATATATATCTATATATATATATATATATGCATATATATATAGGTATATATATACACACGTATATATATATATATATATATATATATATATATATATATATATATATATATATATATATATATATATATATTATAGAGAGAGAGAGAGAGAGAGAGAGAGAGAGGTATACTTTCTCTCTCTCTTTGTTTAATGTTTCCCCACCCCTCCATTTACTTTACCAATTCGATTCCCCCGCGTGAACTTAACGATAACCCCCTTGTAGAGGAAAACTATTCCCTTCGTTGTGAGTGAATTACTATGCGAAGTGAAACCAGATGTGTTTTATTATTATTATTATTAATACTAATATTACTTCATCTCCATCTTTGCCAGAACTTCATTAAAACTTTGCACATTTTCCTAACAGATATTGACTCTTTGTTTATGCAACTGCAAAAGTGGAGAATGTCACTCTTATATATCTTATACATTTGGTCACTTTTATCGGTTTATCGGTTAATATCTGTCCGTGACATCCACACGGAATGGAGATAGTTTTGTGCGAAGTTTGTGGTGGTATTCTAATGATCCTTTGTAGAGACTCTTCATCTCTCAAATGTTTGTTTATATTTCTTTATTGCTAATTTGCGTTATTTGCTGTTTCTTTTATTTGCACGTCACTATGTTTCTCTTTCTTCTATTTTCGTCTCCTTTCATTTTCCTGTGAAAGTTTTACCCAGTACTTTAATGCTCCTTTAGCTTTGTTGAGATGAATGCCTGCATGCTTGATGATTACAATAAGAAATACTTAGGAAGCAGACCCTCTCTCAAACACAATTTATAAAAGTAATGGCTACTTCAGCAGCGTTACACTTGTAGAGATTCTCCTCTATTTTCCGAATAGCGGTTTTTCCGTGCTACTTAAAGAGGCTAGTAGAGTACCTACAGAGGTCATGATCAAATATAGGGTCACCGATTTTGACCCTGTATTTGATCATGACCTCTATAGGCACTCTACTAGCCTGTTTAAGTAGCACGGAAAAAGCCGCTATTCGGAAAATAGAGAAGAGTCTCTACAAGTAGCCATTAATTTTCTTTTGAACTTGATTATAAGAATAATAATAATCGCCATTATTATTTCGTGACAGAATATCATTCAGCAGAGACTGGGAACTTTTAACATAATAGGAAAACATTTGCAGGTAGGTCAGAACAATAGAGAAAGACTCACCGAAAAAGCTTTTTAATATGTTTGTTTACGATGTTCAACAAATTCTTTCAATCGTTAATTCAATCATTTTGTTACTTAGTTATTTATTCACTTATATATTCATTAATTAATCTATTTACCTATTTATTTATATTGTCTGATCTATCCCTGTCTCTTGGAGCACCGCGCCAATTTTTTTTTTTTTTTTTTTTTTTTTACTGACATTTTCAGTAGTGCATTGGAAATAGAAGATGGATGTCTATTTGCATTTTTTTTTGTGAAAATGTAATAAGCGTAGCTCGGAAAAAATCTCACTTATAATAATAAATAATAATTATAATAATAATAATAATAATAATAACATTAACAATAACAATAAACAATAATAATAATAATAATAATAAAATAATAATAATAATAATAATAATAATAATAATAATAATAATAATAATAAAAATAATAATAATAGAAATTGTACCCATAATCATAGGAACACTAGGCACCATCCCAAGATCCCTGAAAAGAAATCTGGAAAAACTAGAGGCTGAAGTAGCTCCAGGACTCATGCAGAAGAGTGTGCTCCTAGAAAGAGCGCACATAGTAAGAAAAGCGACGGACTCCTAAGGAAGCAGGATGCAACCCGGAACCCCACTATAAAAGTACCACCCAGTCGAATTGGAAACTGTGATAGACACCCCCCCCCCCCCCCCCCCCACACACACACAACACACAAAATAAATAATGAACCAAGGAACTACTGTGATGAGATTATAATACCGAAAATTAAAAGCCACAGTAGTGTTTGGTAGGACAGGTGAGGGATACTTCATTCACAGAAAAAGCTAACGGGACCACATTGAAAGAGTCGTGCAATCAGAGGATTACTGATTACCATAGCCTCAGTAGTAGGCACAGGATACGGGTAAAAATTTTCAGTTGG
Organism: Macrobrachium nipponense; assembly: GCF_015104395.2. Taxonomy (NCBI): domain Eukaryota; kingdom Metazoa; phylum Arthropoda; class Malacostraca; order Decapoda; family Palaemonidae; genus Macrobrachium; species Macrobrachium nipponense. The sequence goes on along the minus strand of NC_087207.1, from coordinate 215,481 downwards.
CTTATTAATAGAGAGTATGAGAAAACTAGGTTTGCTAAGGCTATCCTCAGGTGAACCTCACAAAAAAGTTCGTATTTAGAATATTATCAGTTCATTTTATGAATTGGTTGGTTATCTTACTGAAACACAATATTAATACCACTAATAATTTCTGTCGACAAAATTACCGAGTTGAAAGTTTAACTCGAATGTTAGCGAACTTCAAGTAACATATTAACACTTCTACAACGACACCGATATCATCTTAAGGCTGAGAGTCAGCAATGCAATCAGTGACGTTTAAAATAAAAAAGGCAAACTAAATATAATAACTCAAACACAGTGACTAAAACCTTAACCCAATGATCTGCTATCCAAAATTTTATTCATTATAACTGACGAACCTATTTTACCAGTTATTTTTTGGGCAATATATAATCAGCCTCTTATATCACTCGGTAAACTAAAGGACGACGAAGGTTTCCCTTCTGAAGGGAGAGATCTAGCTGGCATGAAGTTAAATGTCGAAAATATATCAAAAAGTGATCATTGAAGACACCGAGTATTCACCAATTCCTCTCGCTTCAAGTATACACAATTTCAATCATTGCTTATCTATTGTGTCCCGTTTACCCCAGCTTTTTTTTATTACACTCTCCATAGCCCCTTTCTGAAGTCAATGAAATTATCAGGCTACAAGCAAAGCTTTTATTATTTCTCAAACAAATCATTTCTCGTTTATTGATATATGGATCTGGCTTAATGACATGCGTCACTAAACTACAAGTAAAGGCAACTACTTATACGTTTACTAGGAAACTAACTGCCATATTTCCGATGTACATGTCACGAGGATAAAACCCATTAAAAGGCCAGGCGATAATATTCTAATACAAAACCAACGAAACTGCGCTGAGATTGTCTAAATACTGAATACAGGTGATGCTTTAAAACACAACTTCCGAAATGTGATGGTGGTTTAAAGTAAAATTTAATCTAAATTAATTTGACAATATATGCAGCAAAAACAGTACAAGAAACAAGAGCTGTATATGTGAACTCTAAAATAGTTATGTCTGTGAACCGAAACCTGTTTTTTCAAGCAACGACTGGAGTCTGAATTCCACAATCCAAGTTGTTGAAAATTAAAAACGAAAGAAAGAATCGGCTTTCAACGTTGACTATGCATCCACTTTTCTAGATAAAAATACTTCCCAAAGAAGCCAGCCTTCGTACTCACAACACACTAAGTCTAGGACAAAATAAATAAAAAATCGATTGAGGGCCCCATTCGCGCGAATGTCAAAAGAAATTTGGAGGAATTGTAAGAGGCAACTAACCTAGGTTGGTAAGTCTTTAAATTTACTATAGATTTTAATGATTTTTCCATTAGGCACAAAGGAAAACTGAAAACTGAAAAAAAAACGCTAATTTTGGGAACTGGTATCGACTACCACGATCACGTATTCTTAGAAGACCATTTAGCACAGAAAACTTGTGCTTTCAAAAAACCTTGAGAGTCATTCTAGTTAAACAGAATGTCATCCAAAGTTCTGCCAAATATTTTCTGCATTAAAGAATAAAAGATCACACAAATTAATAGCTCAAAAACTTACCAATGCGAACAACAAGCCACTTTGGAGCTCTCAAATTAGGGCAATCTTGAAACGAGAGAGCCGTTGACCAGGGTACCCGCTTCTTCATCAAACCGTAAAACCTATGTAAGTACTTTCTAGACAAGATACCAATATCAAATATATCGCACGAATCGTTCGTTGCCCGACCTTAACGTCAGTGTTTTCTGTTGTGTTGTTGTTGTTGTGTTTTTAGGAAGTTTTTTTTTTTTTTTTTTTTTTTTTTTATACCGAAATGAAAGGTCAATGCCGAACGATGGAGATCTTACGCGATACCAACCACAAAGAATGACTGAAAAAGATAGTTAAACTTACAAGTGCTACTTTCCAGTGGTTCTTGTCACTGGGTGTTCCAAGGATGACTGACAACGATAACTCCATAATCTACTACTACGTATATGATGTATTCATGGTCACTGTTCGAATATATATTTGATGGCAGCTATACAATACTTACGCATCTACTGACTTTCTTTGAATTTCAGAGATTTATTTATACACATTCATATTTATGTATGTATGTATGTGTGGTTGTGTGTGTGCATGTGCGTATTTGTGCGCGCGCGTGTGCACAGCTGTCAATACTACACATCTACTAACTTTCTTTGAATTTCAGATATTTGTTTATCACCTATATATTAGGTATGTATGTATGTGTGTGTTGGTGTCTGTGCGTGCGTGTGTGCTCAGCTGTCCATATTCTCGCTGCTGTTACAATAGTAATAGTGTAACTAATACCTTTTTTTTTACTCTTTTTAAGAATTAGCGTGGCATGCAATTTGGACTAGACCCCAAATATATTGCTGCATCGGTTTGAGAGTTCAATACCCTTTCCTTTCATTCATATGCTAAGTTCTGGAAATTAATGAGATGAAAACGATTTTATCGAAAAGTGTTAACGAACACTCAATGCTCTTTATATGGATTATATTCGATTCTTATTCTTCCCGATTACATTTTTCTCTACCCATCTGTTTGCCTGATGGCTTGTATTTCTCAAAATTCTTCACCGGCTCTATAACAGTGACAAAAGGGAGGTAATATTTTTTTTTCAGGAAGAGCAACCATATTTTTATTACAAAGGGTCAAATAGAACCGGTCCTTAGGGACATAAGGGTTATGTCAAATCGGCTTTTTTTTTCCTCTTTTTTTTGAGCAACGGACAGCTATGTGCCGGCTGTCACTTCCAGTCTCTGCCGCTAAAGCCACTTTGAAAATAAGATATATATATATATATATATATATATATATATATATATATATATATATATATATATATATATATATATATATGTATATTATATAAACATGGAAAGTGGACGAGGCTATTTGGGAACAAAAGTTCTCTGTCGGCTTTATCCCGCAAACGTCAGACTCTATTGGGACTTATATTTAGAATTTTTCTTGACACAAACACACACACGTGAGGACGCGCACACGCTACAGTCGGTTTGTCTGTGTCGATATTTAGAAACTCCAGTTTCATTTTAAGATTTACTCAGGCAACTACAAAAGTAAAACATTTTTAAAGATGCACATTTTCTTATTCATTTCGTAATGGGCAGGTCTAGACCTCTCATTGCTGCAAAATATATTTTTTCAATATTTCAACTGCTGTTACGTAAGTTTTCTAAAAATACAACCATCAGCACGTAGGAAGACCATTTAATAAATAAATAAAAAAGAAAAATACTTTGGTAATACTGCATAGACCCAAAGTCCTCGCGAGTGAATAATCATTCATGAGATAAGTAGAAACCTGAAGTGGCATCAAATGGCATCAAATGAAAGAAATTCTTTCCTGCCCAGATGCCCCGTGCCCGGCTCAGGAGACTTGCTTCCTAATTCTGAGAATTTACCCAGCAAAGGGTGAAGAGAATCGGAAAAGGTCTCCAAAGTAAAAGGTAACATACTTACGAAGCGAAATTTAGATTAGTGTATAGGAACATACTACGATTCTTCAAAGAAAAGTTAAATGATCATGTCGGTCCAAACAACAGATGGATAAGCTTTTGTCAAAACGGAGGGTTAAGTGAAGTGTTAATTTATTAAATATATTCTAATGACGACGGCAAGTGTTACAAAGCAAACCTTGAAGGAGACGAAAAAAAAGGACTTCTTTGGGTATGCAGAGGTCAGCTCAGCGTAAGGTTTCAACACAAAGACAAACTGTTCGATAATTAGGAATAACAGAGAACAAATATCGAGGTTCGAAATCTTATCAGCCGTCCAGTATCTATAGATCAGGATTTCGAAAAAGCGACCGCCCGTCTCTTTTATGTCGCTAAAAATTGCGGTCGTATATTTCCCTCTATTTCTCGTCTTCATCGTTCTTCCCTTCAACCTTTTATCCCCTCCCTCGACCCTTACGCCAGGCAGTCAAGAAACCCTGATTGGAATCAAGATAAGAAACAAGCAAAAAAAAAAAAAATTGAAAAGGTTTCTTCCGCACAATCAAGTTTTCTGTACAGCGTATAATCAAAGCCACCGAAAACAGATCTATCTTTTGGTGATCTCGGTAATGCTGTGGCGGCCTGTGTTGTTGAGTTGCCAGATGCTCGACCATGGCTAACTTTAACCTCGCATAAAACTAACATTATTGAGGTTAGAGGGCTGCAATTTGGTATGTTTGATGATTGGAGGGTGGATGATCAACAGAACAATTTGCAGCACTCTAGCCTCTGTAGTTTTTAGACCTGAGGGCGAACAGAAAAAGTACGGAAGGACAGACAAAGCCATGTTAATTTTTTTTAATTTTTTTTCTTTTTTACAGAAACCTTTAAAAAGAGGTGGGGGCGAAGAGCTTCTTAGGAAAGACGCTGGAGATCATAGAAATTCATGTAATCTTTAAAGGGCTGTTAAGTCTTCAAGTACTTCTCTGGTCACTAGGACGTAAAGGTTGCTGGAATGACTATACCTAAATAGTGCTGATACACATCACATACACAAACACATTTCACCTGTCCTGACAAACATACACAAATGTGAATTTATAACACCATGACCTAACAATAGTAATTTTCTAGTTCAATATTTATCAAGCTTACCTTACAAGTTCTTGTAGTATAAACAAACACGCCACAATTATATATATATATATATATATATATATATATATATATATATATATATATATATATATATATATATATATGTGTGTGTGTGTGTGTGTATATATATATATATATATATAGTGTGTGTGTGTGTGTGTGTGTGTGTGTGTGTGTGTATAAATGCATATAAATGTATATATTATATTGTTTACAAAGATCACCGAGGCCTTAGGACAACCTAAAACATTTCCGCAAACTTCAACAGGGTGTCTGCTGTCTCCCGGAGTGGCATTTTGATCGACCCATAAAATCCTCTTTTGTTTATGGGGGAGAAGCAAGCCATGAATCGATGGCCCCATTCCAGTCGACGGTTTTTATCTACTCTTGATGCGGAGACGAGAAATTCTTTATTTCGTAACGAATATAGGACGAAAAACCCTGTGTCCTTATCCGTTGCATGTGTGTTAGTATTAAAAGCAATGAGGTATAATAAGGAACATAATCCATAGGCGTATCATTAAGGAATGCCAACGACAGAATACTGGGATAAATATTTCATGGAAACGCAAAATAAAGAGATAAAATGAGCTCAGTTTCCAGACAATCGATGGAACATCTTATCTGGAAAAGAGAGATCATGGAAGAGAATGAATTCGGGAATGGTCCAGAATGCCATAGCGTGAATGAAATGAAATATAGAGTTTAAGCCAAAGGCCAAGCACTAGGACCTTTGAGGTCATTCGGCGCAGGAAAGGAAATTGAGAGAGGTTGGACAGTAAGATGGAAGAAAGAGAATATGCACGGAGGTACAGTAAAATGAATGGAAGTAGTTGCGGCTAGGGGCCGAAGGAACGCTGCAAAGAAGCTTGAGTAATGCCTACATTGCACCGAATGAGGTGCACTGACGGCACTATCCCCCCTTACGGGGTTGTCTCTCCTGGAAGAAAGGCCGCTGTCGGGGTCAGTAAATATTTCACGTCTTTTTATTAGATACTATTGAATTACCCAGTGTAATCCTTTAGTATTTATCTTCATTAGTAATGTAATTTTATCTCATGAGATTATATTTAGAATAAATAATGAAAGGGCGTTGTTAAGTTTAACAATGCCATTTAATTGAAAAGGGGAATGGAACAGTTTCCCGAAAGCTTTCTGTACAGATTTATCTTTCAATAAATAAGTAAATAAAAAGATAAATAAGTAAATAAATAAATAACTGTGGATCTGTTTCTCCAATGCCATTATTAGAGAACACCCAAAAAGAGATACTGGTTAAAACTGACCGGAAGTACAGCAGACGTGAAAATTAGCAATAACTTTAGTGTCGATGAATAGGCATTGAACATTCGAAACTATGTCCAGCTGTCACCTCCTGTCTTTCTTGACTTGTTCTGAAATCGTAATAATTCATAATAGAATTTAGTAAAATTTCAGATAAACTTAAATTTTTAGAGTTAGTTATCTGGAATGTTCAACGTTTAAATAATGAAAGATTTTTTTTATGTTTTAACAACAGCTTAGGAAATAAAGGAAGTTACCTGATCGCTTTTTAATAATTTGCAATATTTTCTTAGCAATGTAATACAATATGGAGAGGCAAGGTACCTTCACTTATTTCTCATTTATACGGTGCATATAACTTTTATGTTTGTAATAGTTCATGTAAATAGTTTATGAATGGAAATGTTTAAATGTTCTCATGAATTTTAATACAGAGCAAATCATCAGTGAATAGAATGGTTAATGAAGGGGAAACGAGATACCCATTTAGCACATTTGTTTCGGTCGGGGGTCCTGGTTTCGGTATACCATCGCCCGATTTCGTCAATGAGCTCACTATAAGCCATCAATAGTTTCCGAAGTAATCTCATCTTTTCCGAGACGGACTGAAAGGGCCAATTAAAAGTTCTGCCGTGTGGGAGTCATTCTGGTCACGAATCAGTAGTGGAGGGTTAATCAATAGTCGCGATGTCCAGGTAATGGAAGCGAGGAAGTCCAGTGAATGTGAAAACCAATGAATATGAAAACCAATGACTATACATGATAATGAATCCTATTTTCGCGTCAAGATCCTAATCAGTGCTGGGAATGGAATCTGGAATCGAGTTTGTATTATAGAAATATTTCTTTTTATTTTTGCACAGGGGAAATTAAGAACATTTTCTGCAACCTCATCGCCTTGATTAAGATGAGGAGAGGAAAATATTGGAACAAGTGGCAAATATTAAATAAATGGTGAGTTTTTTAAATGAGAATTTTTGCATTCAGATAAAATTCTCAAGAAATGAAGGGAAATGCATTTCACAGACTTTCTTTCCTAATCTCACTTTATCATTTTTATAAATCATACTCAGACAATTTCTCTTTTTATTTTTTAAATTCTCTCTCTCTCTCTCTTTCTCCCTCAATCTCTCTCTCTCTCTCTCTCTCTCTGGCAGCAGTGTGAAAGAGTTTGAAAGTAACTAGACAAAATCATAGGACACTGAATGCACAGTAAAACCTGCTCCTACAGATACGTAATGAGCACACGATGTCTCCTCGGCTGGACTAACAAGTCTTTGAGGGATCCTAATCCTTGTAACTACTCGTAACTCCCCCCTGCCACCCCCCAACCCCCCCCTCTCTCTCTCTCCCCTCGCTTTCTCTGCCTCAATCTCTCTCCGCTCTCTTTCTCTCCTCAATCTCTCTGTCTGTCTGTCTCTCTCTCTATCTATCTCCCCTCTCTCCAAGCGCCCAACCCACCCCCACCCCACATCTCTCTCTCCATGACATCCGTCTTCACGAGACCAAACACGTTCTGTTACCCTCTTCTTCTTCCTTCTTCTTATTCTTCTTCGTCGCGATTTGTGATCAGACGCTGGAAATCGAAATTAAGGCTCATTTCTCTCTCCTGTCGCTGCTTCCCACCTCGTGTTTGCTTTTCTCTTCAGCTGAAAGCTTCGTCTGCTTTTACCGGTGGCTCGTTTGCCAGTGCGAGAAGCGATATCACAGCACAATTTCAGTTTCCTGAAAAGAAAACTATTGTGCCGGCTTTGTCTGTCCGTCCGCACTTTTTCTGTCCGCCCAAAGATCTTAAAATCCACTGAGGCCAGAGGGTCGCAAATGGAGATGTTAATCGTCCACCCTCCATCAAATCAAAATCCCAAATTGCAGACCTCTAGCTTTAGTAGTTTTACTTTATGTATGGTTAAATTAACCATATTTGTGCTCTAGCTAAGATATAGGCCAGGCCACCAACGGGCCGTGGTTAAATATTCATGGGCCGCGGCTCATACAGCATTATCCCGAAACCACCGAAAGATAGATATATTTTCGGTGGCCTTGATTGTACTATGTACAGAAAACTTGATTGCGTCGAGGAAACTGCGGCGCATTTTTACTTGTTTTTTCCTGTATATATCTTTGAATAGAATTTCATTCATATTTCCTTTCCCAGTGTCTATGAATGTAGTTGTTGCTCCGCTAGATAATAAAAGAAATCAAACAATCAATAGTGTATTCACTACTGTAATTTTTTTTTTTTCGTAAATATAAGTAAACTGTAATAACACCCCAGTAATACATGGATAAAAGGGATAGTCTCCTAAGTAACACCTGGATGGAAAAACAGACATTACAATAATAATTACTGGCTATAGGTTGTTTATCATACCTCATTTCATGTATACTCGAGACCATAGAAATATATTACTGAAAGTACATGCATGAAAGAGCCAAACCGCACGGTAATATCTGGATAAAAAAAAGGGCAGACAACACAGTAATACCTGGATGAAAGGGACGTCACCCCAGTAATACCTAGATATAAGGACAGTCACTACAGTCATTTTCAACATCAAAGGGACAGTTACCGCAGTAATACTGGATAAAGGGCAGACAGTTTCAAAGTAACACCTGGATAAAAGGACAGACAGTAGAATAAATCCTTGTTTAAGGGTTGTTCATCCATACCTCATTTCAAAATATACATATTATTGAAAATACCTGCATAAAAGGGACAGGGGTTGGCTGAATAAAAGAGGCAGTCACCACAGTAGTATATATATATATATATATATATATATATATATATATATATATATATATATATATATATATATGTATGTATATATATACTAGCTGACAGGTATTACTGTGATGACTGTCCATTTTATTCAGTATTACTGTGGTGACTGCCCCATTTTCATTCAGCCACTGTCCCTTTATGCAGGTATTTTCAATAATGTGTATATTATGAAATGAGGTATGATGAACACCCCTTAAACAAGGATTATTCTACTGTCTGTCCTTTATCCAGGTGTTACTTTGGAAACTGTCCCTGTTTTATCAGTTTTTTTACTGTGGTAACTGTCCCTTTGATATAATATATATATATATATATATATATATATATATATACTATATATCTATATATATATATATATATATATATAAATGTGCGTGTGGAGTGTGTGAAAAGCACTTGTTTATTTATTGCTATCATTCAACGCGAGTCCGAAAAAGAAAATGAAAGGGACGAAGAGCAGTATAAAGAAATCTCCTGATTTTTGTTTCAAGAAACATCCGAAAAAGAAGACCGAATTGGTTGCCATGATTTCCCGACTGTTTAATTTCGCGAGAGGGAAAATCCAACAAAGGAATTCCAGAGGAAACCAAGCACCAATTCACCTCTATAAAATAAGAGCGAATCATGCAATTGTTTTCTGCTGAACGTCAGCGTTATTACAGCGTGCCACTAAACTTTTTTTTTGTTCAAAATTTAAATGAAGGTTGGAGAGGAAGTTTTGGCTTGCCAAGAACCAACACATAAAATCATTTAATTCTCTTTCTTTCTTTCAAAGTAGTCTAATATGGCCAACCACTGGCCTCCTATCAAATGAAAATGTATTGTGATGCTATTCTTTAAAATTTATTTTTTAATTTTTAGGTGGAATACGATTGGGAAATTTTGACTCATTTACCATTGGTTAATACAAACGATTATACATTTTCATCCTCTCGGACATGAACTTTTTTTTTTCAGTTTTTCCTTAGAATCTGATCAGAAGTAAATTTTCATTACAGAAATTGATATGCATCGATTTTTCATGACATAATTGTAAGCTTTCTTACGAATTATACTCTTTCTGACTATTTATCAGTTAGTCAAGTCAATCTACATTTATCTGTCTGTCTATTATGTATATATATCTATTCTACGTCTGCATCCTCCATTCTCATCGTTACTTTTATTGTCTCTTTTCTCTTTTGGAATTGCGTTGAATAACAATAGTACAATAAGTACTTTTCATATATATATATATATTATATATATATATATATATATATATATATATATAATATATATGGTATATATATATATAATATATATATATTATATATATATATATATTATATATTATATATATGTATATATATTTATTATATATATATATATATATATATATATATATATATATATATATATATATATCTTTATATATATAAATAAATATGAATATATATATTATATATATATAT
>NC_087207.1:200295-202795 GCF_015104395.2 Macrobrachium nipponense | reverse complement strand
ACGTGACTTCCGAACCACGTCGAGAGTGAACTTCTAGCACCAGAAATACACATATCTGACCCCTCAATGGAATGCCCGAGAATCGAACTCGCGGCCACTGAGGTGGCAGGCCAAGAACATACCGATCACGCCACTGAGGCGCTGTTGATTTTATGATCACTAAGCGTTCGGAAACATAAAATAAAATATATGAGTGTGACTGTGAAATTAATTCATAAACAGCTTTAAATTATATTTAGTAACATCAAAAATTAATGACTGAGGTGGACTTGAAGAACACTAATAAGAAAAAAGGCAAGCAGATGAAATTATAGAACACTAATAACACTAATAAGGAAAAGGCAAGCAGATGAAATTCTGTCATAAACATATTCCTTCGTTGCCAAAGTAATATTCATTCTTATATTATTTCCTGCGTGAAAATGCAACCACCAATTATAAGAGATTTCTTGTTACTAGCAATTTTTCCTCATTTGTGACTTGTATTGAAAAAGAATTCTTAAATCCATGGAAACTGGAAGAATAGGAAATATCCCCCCTTTTTTAGAAAGCATATCTGCATCCTTTGCAAAGAATTTCTGAATGAAAGTTACTTCAGAAGTTTATTGTTCTCATGACAGCGCAAAAATGAAATGTAAACAATTGATAAGATATGTGTGTGATTGTGTGTGTGTGTGTGTGTGTGTGTGTGTGTGTGTGTGTGTATGAAGCGAAGACTGAGGAAAAGTAGATAAGGAAAGTTAAAATGAAAGTTTCGGGTATCGTATGCCTAAAAATCAATACTTAGTCCATTACTTACATGATTGCCATTACGTAGTACATAACCGCATTTTCATAGTTAATAACGAGTGTTATTTTAGTTAGTGACTTGATATAAAATAAATATGAGAGAGAGAGAGAGAGGAGAGAGAGAGAGAGAGAGAGAGAAATCAAATTTCGGAATTGTCACGTTCTTCCTTTCTTCTGCTCCCGTAACAATACGAGGAACAAGACAAAATAATAAACGACTGATCGCGGTAATGTGAAGTAGGGACCAATTCACGAAAGGACCGTGGCGCTGAAGTGATGAAAGGAAGCAATCCAGGAAATGGAAGAAGAGCAGTGATATCTGAATAATACACAGCCAATGTGCCCGTCTCTTCGTCTCCTCAAAGGTCTTTGTAGGAGAATGTCAGAGTTCTTGAAAGAGAACGTTGCCTGGACATACAGACTTTCTTTTATTCGAAACTTATGGATGTTTCGGGGGTCAGAGAGCGGCATGGGATCCATTATCATTTAGACTCATCTCGGAAAGTGTGAAAATTGGATGAACTGTATGACATTCTTGCAATATTAATTTTCTTCCTTACTTTCGAGTCACTAGAGCTGGAATCTGATTCCGAAAACATAATCCTAACATCAGGATATAAGCATATATTTATGATTCAGGTATCAATGCAATTGGGTGTTATAAATATGACTTGGAAAAATGTTGCTTCCCATCATACTTTCGAGGGCTTTCCTTCTCTCTTTCTCTTTTTAGGTTATATGGTGTTTTTACGTTGCATGGAACCAGCGGTAATTCATCAACGGGACCAACGGCTTGACGTGACATCCGAACCACGTCGAGAGTCAACTTCTATCACCAGAAATACACATCTCTGATCCCTCAATGGAATGTCGAGAAACGAATTAGCGGCCAACGAGATGGCAGGCCAAGACCTTACCGATCACGCCACTGAGGCGCTCTTCCTTCCAGCAGAACCAACCGTGCCATCAGCTCCAAACCATCCTATCGCGAGTCGCTGAAAGGTTATAATTATCAGTGCTGTAAAATTTCTTCTTCTGCACTGTATTTGAATCTGTTATTTGATTAGTAAAATAAATGGATGTTAAAGTATTTGTTTTTATCTTTGTTTGTTTGCTTGTTTGTTTTTAGCGGACGATTTACGACAAAAATTGTAAACTGAAAAATAGTAAATTGAACCTACCCGTAGTCTGAGATAACAATCTCTAGTAATAATTATGCATAAAATCGATTCAATTAAACTTGTAATAAAACGTTTGATCAAACGGCATTCATTTCCTGTCTCGCTCCCTCCAATTACAATTCATGGCAGAGGATGAGGTTCCACTTTGGGAATTAATTACAAGCCGGAAGAAAAATCTCCTAAAATTCATTCTGTTTTCATCAGTTTCGGGGAATTAAAAAATAATATATTTTTGGTAACATTTCTCATAAGTTCTCATTTCGATGGATCGATCTTTACAATTCTTTCTTTATTTATTTTCTGCATTTTTTTCTGGTGTGCGATTAGACGACTTTCTTATTTTATTGTTTATTTCTTTTAAATTTTGTTTATATTTTACCTTTTGAGTCAAGAACCTTTCTTTTTATGTCCCTTGTTTTTTTCATTTTTTTTCCCTCAGTTCTGATTTCCAGAAGGCCTGTGGGTTTCCCTGTCTCAGTTTTAGTGACTGAAAGGAAGCCTATTCATAAAAGAGACTGAAATCTATTGAT
>NC_087207.1:185295-195295 GCF_015104395.2 Macrobrachium nipponense | reverse complement strand
CAAGCAAAACGAACTTTTGTGAAATATAGTGCTCTTCGTTTTACACACCATCCACTCCCCTCTCTCTCTCTCTCTCTCTCTCTCTCTCTCTCTCTCTCTCTCTCTCTCTATATATATATATATATATATATATATATATATATACATATACATATATATATATATATATATATATATATATATATATATATATATATATATATATATATACATATTATACATATACACACACACACACACACATATATATATATATATATATAATATATATATATATATATAATATATATATATATATATATATATATATATTGCATCTGTAATAGCCACAAAGCCCTCTTAACCTCTAAATTAAGTATCATTTTCATCTTCCTAATCCCCTGATGAAAGTAGGCTAATTTATATGCAAGAAAATCTCTCTCTCTCTCTCTCTCGTAATCTTCCCCTTCCTTTACCAAACAAATAGCTGACTATTTCATATACATGAAAACAATTCAAATACAAAATCGCCCTCTCCCTTGCTTTCGTGTTGACTAGATTTTTCTCTTTTGCTGTTATTCTCAACAAACATAGGTCTAGGCGTAATTCCAGTTTTGCCAATCTTAGCCAGCGAACTTGGTTTATTTACATTAGGAATCGAATGAATGATTTGACATACTGTATAATGCTTTAATTGCTAGAATTCTCCTTATAAGCCTATGCTTCGTTCAGTTATACAATGCTCTCCTCTCTCTCTCTCTCTCTCTCTCTCTCTCTCTCTCTCTCTCGAAACAAACTGTTCTTCAATTGCTCAACAAATAATGAGGCCCATTTCAGGCACATGAAAACAATTTCCATAAAATGTTCGTGCCTTTCTCTCTATCTCTCTCTCTCTCTCTCTCTCGTGCTGACTATACTCTGTTTTTTTCCATACGTCCATCTGCCTGTGGTGTTTTTGTATGGTAACACTGCGTCCCGGGCTTTAGATAGTTACGCTATGTGTAAGTTTTAGGTAAATAACAGGATATCTGGGTGTATATTTGCAACTGAAAAGTGTTTTAATAATTTACTGTATCCGAATTACACTGTTAATATTCGAAATAGGATGTTGTTATTATTGTTAAATGTAAGCTGAATGTAACTATCGAAAGCCCGGGACGCAGTGTTACCATACAAAAACACCACAGGCGGATGGACAGATGGAAATAAAACAGAGTATAGTTTATCCATTTTCCAGTTATTCTCAACTACACATAGATCTAGGCATAATTTCAACCTGAACACTTTTAACCAGTCAAATATGGTTTACTTGCATTAGGAATCGAACGGAACGTATATGTATGACTTTAATTGATAGAAGTATTCATATAAGCCTATAGTTGATATATTCATCCACAATTTTAAATGTAAAGGTAGACTAAACCAAACAAGAGACAAATGTTAAATACCTGAATCAACAGTGACACTATCATGCAAAGGTATACGTTGGTTCGGTAGGGCATCATTCTTCCAATTCCTTGCATTTGCAAGGCAGTGGTTCAGCATTCCATGCATAAGGTTTCTTGCATGATCGCTTTGTTGAAAATAAACTTAACGCACTCGAGCATACTTGGTGTATATATGGTCACTTCTTCTGCAGATGTTCACCCACTTTGTACACAATTTCGGGGTCTTCAAGAAAACGGTAAAAGATGACCTTTTCACTTCAGCCATTGTCCTCTTCTGCGTTACAGCATTCATAAATAGAACATAATATTACTATGGCTCTAACGTGCTAGTCCAAAAACCTCAAGAACTGTCACAAACTACCGATGAAGGAACCAGGAAGCACAGAGGGTAAATACTGACACTCTCTGGCTGCGGGAAGCACATCCCACAGTGTTGCCATGACGAGGAGTCAACGAAGGTTAATTTTTAGGGAAAATAAGTTGAAACAGCATGATTTTTAAATATTAGTTTCATACAAGACGAACAACTTATTCCGTGACGAAAACTTGAATGGCTTTGATTTGGGGCTCATGAAACTTTCGTCATATTAGTATACAGTATTTAAAGATGTAGTTTCATACCAGACGAACAACTACCATGACGAAAACTCAAATGGCTTTGATTTAGGGCTCATGAAACTTTCGTTGTATTATCAGTCGAAGCTGTGGCTTCCATAGAGGCGTTTTTAATCGATCGGGAAAAAAACACACTTTTCAAGTTCGAGAGCCAAATCACACTCGTTCAGTTATTATAACTAAAACAGTCGAAATATAGAAGTTTTTATTGTTTAGTCTAAAGGGAGACTGATGTCGGGATAATGGCAACACCGTAGCGAGTGGCGTTAACTTTAGAACGGTTCAGTTTGTTATAGTGTATTGTACGTTCCACACGTTATAGACTTCCTCGCTCCTTTAACCCACATTTCACGATGTCTATGGTCAAACAATGGGCAAAGCATAATATTTTTTTCGTCTGAACAGATTATTTAAATGGCTGCTATACAGGGATCTGGCCAGTAAACGAGGCAAGTAGCCGATCAACTAAACATAGGCCTAACCACATTCTCTTCGGGGCGATGGATGATAAAAGCATTTGAGTTGCCCAAAGCAAATAAAAGTTTGGCTAACCGAGAAAAACTTCAGAATAATGGTGTGAGTGTTTGAAAACGTAAACTTGAGATGAGTCCTCGCCTATTGAAAGAAAATTTTGGACTTGTCTAAGTCTATGTTCGAACCGGCGACCTCCCGACGAAAATGCCCAATTTTGAATCTTATTCAGTGTGGCTGTAAAGAACAATTTGTCATGAAATATTTAGCATGGGGTAAATGCAAGTGGCTAGATGGGCAACGGTCAAATGATGTCATCTTGATTTCAATTTATTGTCCGGTAAGTCTATTGTTGACAGTTTTGCGTCTACTACTGCGTATGCATGAACACCTCTCTTACTAATGTGACCTTCCGTAAGCTAGTAGTTTTCAACATGACGTAGGAAACAACAGTCTTGACATTAACCCGATTGAAAACTTGTGGTATATCAACAAGAAGCAGTGGGCGGGAAAAACGTCGTCTCTACTCCCAGGTTAAAAGCCGCCATTGGATACTAGGTATAATATTTGACTTGAAACTCCCAGAACCTCGCTCTCTATGTAACGCTCATGGATGCTTGATTAAGAGATGTGATCGGTAGTTAGAGGTAAGTCCAACTTTAGAAAAGTACATTTAATAACTATTTTTACTAGATGTTACGATAACGTTGTCTGGCAGGATGCGGATTGTTATTATTATTTTTTTATGGCTATGAAAAGTTTCAAATCATTGCTATATATTGACAGGCAGGTAGTCAGGGTAACACAATTGAATGAGGGAAAAAATGCTAGGGGAAGGACACGAAAGAATAACAAACGAATCCTGAGAGAGAGAGAGAGAGAGAGAGAGAGAGAGAGAGAGAGAGAGAGAGAGAGAGAGAGAGAGAGAGAGAGAGAGAGAGAGAGAACTGATGGTGATTTTATAGTCTTAATACTATGTTTAGCCTTAAGAGCTTCAGTGTATATCATATGAAAATTGTAACGTTAAATAGCATACCCTGCCCCTTTGTAAACTATATAGTGGTCATCGAGAAGTGCATAAGATTTTCAGTTAGGCTTAGGTTTTACTTTATAATTAAGTCTATTATCATTAGCCAGTTTAAGGTCAAATTGCCACGCCGTAGACAAAAACAAATCTAAATTCGCGTGGAAACAGATTTCCGAATTTAATTTATTTGG
Source organism: Macrobrachium nipponense (assembly GCF_015104395.2). Lineage (NCBI taxonomy): Eukaryota > Metazoa > Arthropoda > Malacostraca > Decapoda > Palaemonidae > Macrobrachium > Macrobrachium nipponense. Next base: position 191,564 of record NC_087207.1, on the reverse strand, counting down.
ATTAACAAATACATTCTCAATTATGATGAGCTGTTGTTGTGCTGAATACGAGAGAAGATAGAAAAATTCTTGCTCCTAGGCCTATACTGATATTATTATGTACTGAAAACCAGCCTTGCTAACTCATACCATATATTATCGTCAACAAAATAATAAACCAATACTCGAGGTCAGAGCCCGACAGTGGTTTTTACGGTTTTCCGGGTTAGCCCTCAGTAAATTGCTGAAAGTCAGATAAGGCACAGCCGTATTTAAAAACCCCTAGAACTGGGTTGTTGAACTGCAGCCCGGCCCGGTTGTTTAACAACGAGTTCCCGATTGTTCTCGCTCGGATTTTAAAGTTATCTGCTTACACTTCCCGCCAAGTGCACCGTATGCCCAACCAATTTTATTCTTATGACGTGAATCCTACTTATCTTCATAATTCATAAACGAAACAATATAAGGGGATTATGACTGCAATCAGTATGAAAGAAAGTCATTGACAAGTATATAGTACAGCATTCGGGTTAGAATGTAAGGAGTGTAGTGAGCTCTGACCGAGCCAGTCGTGTATACTTATTTATTTATTTAAGTTCCAGCGTGAAGGGTTTTGACACATACCAAGATAAAGTAACTAAGAAAAAGACGAACTGAAACATGTATGTTAGACACTGGTGGTATGAACGGCGTTTATAATGTTGAGAAATCGTAATAAACTTACACTCGAGTTTGTAGTACCGAGGCCTCTATGTAGTCTCATACACTTTGAAAGATGTTTGCGTAATTTATATGACCATATAAAATAAATAAGTGCCTCAGAAATTCAATCAGCAGTGTTGCCATTACCGATCGTTTATTTGACGAAATATGTCGATAGCACCGTTCAAAGTATTATTACATTGTTGTGTGTGTGTATAATATAGTATATATACATATATATATATATCATATATATATATATATATATATATATATATATATATATATATATATATATATATATATACTTACACACTAAGACTTAAAACGTTTGTTTGCACGCACGATCAGTGTTAAATTTTACCGTCCCCTTCTCCCATCCCCTTCCCTCATCGCACCCTCTCCTCTCCCTTTCTCCCATCTCCCACACCTTCACCTTCACTCTTCCATCCCCCTCCTTCCTTTCCTCCATCCATCCCCCTCAATTTTCCCCACCCATGCGCTCCCCCTTCCATCCCCGAACGCCATCCTTTTTTCTGTGAAAAACGTTTCTTACGCTTTCATTTTCATCATACATCATTGTGAAAGGGTAAAATAGAATTTAATATTAACAAATCGAACGCTGATGGATTGGGGCGTTGGGTAAAATTCTTTGGAATGTTGGGCACTAGGCGCCTGGTCGGGAATAACCTCAAGTACTTCGGTTACGATTCTTTTAAATGGCCTTTGCGTTCTAATGCCTAATGACCTGATTCTCACTCGAAAGAATGGGGTTTCGGTGTCGTCGTGAGTCATATATATATATATATATATATATATATATATATATATATATATATATATATATATATATATATATATATATATATATATATATATATATATTATATATATATATATAATAAAACGAGCCCATAAAAACGCCAAAATTTAGAGCTCCACTTTAGCATTTTTATAGTTCTGTTGTAACAGAACATTTTTACCAGTCATATATATATATATCTATATATATATATATAATATATATATATATATATATATATATATATATATATATATATATATATATATATATATATATATATATATATATATATATATATATATAATATATAAGCACGTGTTCATAGACATGAATTTGCAGAATGGCAATCCTTGCCAACTACGTCTCCAATCATATATTCAAGTTTTCCTCTGAGCTGATCGTATTTGATTTGACGATAACTGCTGTTTACGGAAGAATTAAATTGTAAAATCGCTCCAAAGGCAGCTGAATACTTGATGTTGGCTCACAAACATCATTTGTTTATTGAATAACATCTGCCCTTGGCCTTATGCAATAACTGCTCCCATATTCCTTCTAACGTTCACATTCTGTTTGCTTAAGAATTCAGTTATGCAGTTCTGTCAAACCCGTGAAATCTGTTCCATATAGATTTGAATATTATTATTTTTCTATTCATAAGTTTCCTGATACATCATATTTCGAGTGTGTTTCACCTCCGGTATATTCAGGGAAGCCACGATGGTACCTATAAGCCAATCGTTATCTGTCTAGGAAAATATTCCTTGTGGCTTTCTGTGGTTTTTTTTCTTAATCGAGTAATGTTTGAAAACGAAGCACCCTCTCTCTCTCTCTCTCTCTCTCTCTCTCTCTCTCTCTCTCTCTCTCTCTCTCTCTCTCTCTCTCTCTCTCTCTCAGCTTCTCACGCGAACAGCCAATTCCTGTGGGGTGTTCCTTCTTCTTCAGAGCTTGTCATTCTTATTTAATACTTCCTGATGTAGTTATAATTGCTCTGAATTGGAGCTATTGTAGCGGATAATGTTTGATTATTGCCCTTGGGCTTACTATTCCCTCATCGGTAATTTCACTCATCTTTAGTTGCTCTGGATGACCTATATGTGGTGTTCATTAGGTTTTACTGGCAATACAGATACATGCACTTATACATAGACGTTTTTATGTGTGCGTGTCTGCGTGTGTATGGAACTCTTATGAATAACCTCCGTGGCAAAACCTTTATTTATGGAACTCTTAAATATAGTTTAAGACGTTTGCCATAAAGCGAAGGTTCCTGTCTCAAATTGCAGCATTTATTGTTAAGTCCTGGCCTGCTTCTTTGTATGTATGCAGCGAATGCTGTACTTACATTGTCAACTGTGGTGGGTGTCAGGTACGTGAATAAAGCCATAATGCTAGGAACTCATCCTAAACACTTGCCGAAAATCAATTTAAAATGGTAAAAAAAAGATATATATGTATATATATATATATATATATATATATATAAATATATATTATATATATATTCGTATGTAAGCGTTATTTACACTAATTGATTATTCAAATTTCAAAAACTCATCCTTCACCTACACATCCTCCATTCAGAATATTTATAGATCAAGTAATAGCACTAAACTGAGTCCTACAGTAATTAGATATTTTATGCTATGAGCATCAGGCCAAAAACTTTTATTTTCGCTGAAACTTCTGTACGTCATCTATAATTTGATGTATTGTAAATAACGTAAATGTAATTTTTTATTATTGCAAACACTTTGAGATTCGCTGTTGGTCCAATTTCGTATAGAATATCGGCAATGCACCAGCTGATTTTTGATACGGACCCAATATCGTTTTGGATTTGAGGAAAGATTGGACAGGGCGTTTTAATGGCCGAGATATGATCGATGTTGACTCCCTGAGAGAGAGACTCTGGGCGCCACAGATGGGATCAAGTGTTTTGCCACGGTCTATTAGCGTTTGGTTTATTGATAAAGATGTTTGGTTTGGTATGGCGAAGCTCTCTCTCTCTCTCTCTCTCTCTCTCTCTCTCTCTCTCTCTCTCTCTCGCGAGGCTGGCTTTCCAAAGGAGCACGAAAAGTGTCACCAGAGAAATAACAACAAGAATATGTGAATCAGTCCACATAATCAAGTCGAAACTCATCGCTCTCTCTCTTCTCTCTCTCTCTTCTCTCTCTCTCTCTCTCTCTCTCTCTCTCTCTCTCTCTCTCTCTTCTATTTCCGGAGGCTTCCAAGAGAACCACAAAACGCATGACTAGAGAAAGGGTAATAAGAAAGAGGCGAATTATTCCCCGCACACTAAAGCCGAAACAGCCCTGAGTCTTGGAGGGAGATATAAATTCCCTTCTTTGGGGAAACTGCTTCAGCGATATCGCTGACTTTGTTCAGGACACGGGGTTGCCAAGGAGGCTTTTATTGCTATTTGTGTCTTGGCAGGCAGTTGGGATCGGGTTTAGTCATTGCCCTGTCTGATTTTTTTTTTTTTTTTTTTTTTAACGGAAAAATATGAATCACATGGCAAAAGGCTTACTGAGTAAATTGCAGAAAAATGTCTCTATGCCAGTTCCCTTTCCGTGAACCAAATAGGTGGTTGGATATCATTCATCAAAATCTCTCATATTGTGTACTTCATTAAGTTTAATTATAAAGGAAAACAATAAAAAAATGTCCCTTGGTAAACCACACTGAAGGTTGGACACCATTAGTCGAAACCGTTCGATAAGAATTTGTTCTTGCGTTTCAAGTCAAAACAGAAAATCCCCGAATGGGGGTTTTGCCTTTAGTGCACCTCATACGGTGCGCTGTAGGCATTACATAAGGTTCTTTGCAACGTTCCTTAGGCCCCTTGCTGCAACCCCTTTCATTCCTTTTATTGTACCTCCATTCATATTATCTTCCTTCCATCTTGCTATCCACCTTCTCCTAACAATTTTTGATAGTGCAACTGCGAAGTTTTGAATTACCTCGTAGGTCTCAGGGCCAGGCCTTTGGCTTACATTCTATTACTTCCTTCCTTCTAAGCAGCAAATACCAATTCATATTCTGTAGTTCAAGTAGATAGTTCGATACCGCCCGTGTTGGGGTGTTATTCTCATTTCATTCCAAAGACAAACTCCAATCATCATTCTAGCGGCTATACTGAAGGATTGTTAATAATATTGCATGGGGCTTCACGATAGAATGAACTACTTCCTTTAACAAAATAGCAGGGACACCATCAGGCCCAGCTGCTGCTCCATTTTTAATTTCATTAATAGCCTGCACAATATCGGCTTCATTAATATCTATGTCTGATAAATATTCACTATTTTCATCCCTTATTTCTTTATCATTATCTTCATTATCAATTCTAGTGGTAAATTCTCTCTTATATCTTTCTGCCAATATGTTGCATATTTCCTTTTTTTTCATCCGTTAATCTCCCTTCATTTCTTAGACGGCCAATTTCTATTATTCTTTTATTCATCTTTTTCGCATATGAGTACAATAGTTTGGGGTTTTGCTTGATATTTACTAGGGTTTTTTCTTCCAAGTCCCGTTTTTCATTTTTTTTTATTGTATAATCTTTTGTTCTGCATTTTCTATCTTACTTTTTAGTTCCATCATTTTCCATGCATTCTTTTCTTTTGCAAGACCTTTTTTCCACTTTCTGATTTTCTGGAACAAGATCCTTCTGTCTCTTGGTATGCATGACTGACGTTTACTTTTCTTCTTCAGTATATATTTATCCACTATTTTCTCTAATATTTTATATATTATATCCGTATTTACCTGTATATCATCACTTACGAATATGTTATCCTAATGTTTGTTTAATTCTTCATTTATTTCTGACTATCTCATATTTTTACTGTAGAAATTGTATTTTCCATATCCTTCCCACTCTTTCATCTCTTGCTTATCTCTGTTTTCACTTGCTTTAGAATGGACTGTTAATTCTATGACATTATGGTCTGAAATTCTCGCATTATAAACTATTATTTCTTTAACACATTTCACCTCGTTCACAAATACTAGGTCTAAAGTATTTTCCTTTCTTGTTGGCAAGTGATTTATTTGTTGACTGTAAAATAGAGAGATAAAGAACAGATCGTTTTCTTTCGAGAGAGAGAGAGAGAGAGAGAGAGAGAGAGAGAGAGAGAGAGAGAGAGAGAGACTGTAAAATAGAGGGATAAAGGACCGATGGTTTTCTTTCGGGAGAGAGAGAGAGAGAGACTGTAAAATAGAAAGATAAAGGACCGATCGTTTTCTTTCTGGAGAGAGAGAGAGAGAGAGAGAGAGAGAGAGAGAGAGAGAGAGAGAGAGAGAGAGACTGTAAAATAGAGAGATAAAGGACCGATCGTTTTCTCTCAGGAGAGAGAGAGAGAGAGAGAGAGAGAGAGAGAGAGAGAGAGAGAGAGAGAGAGTGTAAAATAGAGATAAAGAACAGATCGTTCTCCCAGCAATTGATTCACAGTCCAACTGCTTTGAGGTTTTCCTCCTGTTAAACCTTTCAAACCTTTTACTCTCAATTTCCGTTTCAGCGCTGAATGATCTCATTGGGCCCAGTGCTTGGCCTTTGGCCTGAATACTATATTCAGTCGAATCCAGTTCAAGAAGGGCAATAAAATAGCGTAACAGGCCACATAAAAGTCAGAAGGTAACCATTGGGGAAATAATGCAGAGATAAGATAATGTTAACTATAGTAGATTCACATCCACCGTGCATTTGATGTCTAGGCCCGTCCCTTACGACGCTCCTGATTGGCCGTTAATAAGCCAATGACAGGGCCGGAAACTCTCA
>NC_087207.1:166378-184795 GCF_015104395.2 Macrobrachium nipponense | reverse complement strand
GATAACTGTTGTTTACGGAAGTATTAAATTGTAAAATCACTCCAAAGGCAGCTGAATACTTGATGTTGGCTCACAAACATCATTTGTTTATTGAATAACATCTGCCCTTGGCATTATGCAATAACTGCTCCCATATTCCTTCTAACGTTCATATTCTGTTTGCTTAAGAATTCAGTTATGCATTTCTGTAAACCCGTGATCTGTTCCTTATCAATTTGAATATTATTATTTTCTATCCATCGATTTTGTGATGCATCATATTTCGGGTATGTTTCACCTCCGGTATATTTAAGGAAACCTCGATGATACTTATAAGTCTATCGTTATCTGTCTAGGAAAATATTCCTTGTGTCTTTCTGTGTTTTTTGTTCCTAATCGAGTAATATGTGAAAACGAAGTACTATGTATTGTTATTAAAAATGAATTTGTTTATCTGTACACAGTCTCTCTCTCTCTCTCTCTCTCTCTCTCTCTCTCTCTCTCTCTCTCTCTCTCAGCTCCTCACATGAACAGCCCTTTCCTGTAAGGTGTTCCTTCTTCTTCAGAATTTGTCATTGTTATTTGATACTTCCTGATGTAGTATAATTGCGTCTGGAAGTGGAACTATTTGTAGCGGGATAATGTTTGATTATTGCCCTTGGGCTTACTATTCCTTCATCGGTAATTTCACTCACATCTTCAGCTGCTCTGGATTGCCTATATGTGGTGTCTATTAGGTTTTACTGGCAATACAGATACATGCACTTATACATAGACGTTTTTATGTGTGTGTGTCTGGGTGTGTATGGAACCAATATATATAGTTTAGGGGACGCTTGCCGTAAAGCGAAGGTTCCTGTCTCAAATTGCAGCATTTATTTATTGTTAAGTCCTGGCCTGTTTCTTTTTTATGTATGCAGCGAGTTCTGTACTTAGCATTTAGTTAGCTGTGGTGGGTGTCAACAAGGTGAATAAAGGCATAATGCCGAAAATAAGTTTAAAATGGTTATATATATATATATATATATATATATATATATATATATATATATATATATATATAATGTATATATATGATATAAATATATATATATATATATTATATATAATATATTCGTATGTCTGTTATTTAAACTGATTTAATTATTCATATTTCAAAAACTCATCCTGCAGTTATACGTCCTCCATTCAGAATATTTATACATTAAGTAAGAGCACTAAACTGAGTCTACAGTAATTAAGATATATTATTCTATAAGGATCAGGCCTAAAACTTTTATTTTCGCTAAAACTTCTCTACGTCATCTATAATTTGATGTATTGTAAATAACGTGACTGCAATTTTTTTTGTATTGCAAACACTTTGATATTCGTTGTTGGCCCAATTTCGTATAGAATATCGCCAAATCTCCAGCTGCTTTTTGATACGGACCCAATATCGTTTAGGATTTGAGGAAAGATTGGACAGGGCTTTTTAATGGCCAAGATATGATCGATGTTTACTCCTTGAGAGAGAGTCTGAGCGCCACAGATAGGGTCAATTGCCACGGTCTATTAGCGTTTGGTTCGTTGATAAAGATGTTTTGGTTTGGTATGGCGAAGCTCTCTATCTATCTGTGTCTGTCTGTCTGTCTCTCTCTCGCTCTCTATTTCCCGGAGGCTTCTAAGAGAACAACGAATAGTGTCACAAGAGAAATGACAATAAGAAAGATGTGAAATAGTCCACACAATGAAGCCGAAACTCTCTCTCTCTCTCTCTCTCTCTCTCTCTCTCTCTCTCTCTCTCTCTCTCTCTCTGAGGCTGGCTTCCAAGAAAAAAACGAAAAACGTCACCAGAGAAATGACAATAAGAGAGTTGTGAATCAGTCGACACAATGAAGTCGAAACCTCTCTCTCTCTCTCTCTCTCTCTCTCTCTCTCTCTCTCTCTCTCTCTCTTCTATTTTCCGGATGCTTCCAAGAGGGCCACAAAACGCATGACTAGAGAAAGGGCAATAAGAAAGAGGCGAATTATTCCCCGCACACAGAAGCCGAAACAGCTCTGAGTCTTGGAGGGAGATATAGATTGCCTTCTTTGGGGAAACTACTTCAGCGATATCGAGATTCTGACTTAGTTCAGGACACGGGGTTGCCAAGGAGGCTTTTATTGCTATTTGTGTCTTGGCAGGCAGCTGGGAGGGGGTTTAGTCATTACCATGTCTTTTTTTTTTATATGGCAAGAGGCTTGCAGAGTAAATTGCAGAAAAATGTCTGTATGCCAGTTCCCTTTTCGTAGACCAAATAGGTGGTTGGATATCATTCATCAAAATCCTTCATATTGTGTCCTTCATTAAGTTTAATTAAAGGGGAAAAAATAAAAATGTCCTTTAAGAGACCACACTGAAGGTTTGACACCATTAGTTGAAACCGCTAGTTAAGAATGTGTTCTTGCGTTTCAAGTCAAAGCAGAAAATCCCCGAATAGGGGTTATGCCTTCAGTGCACCTCATATGGTGCGCTGTAGGCATTACGTAAGGTCCTTTGCAACATTCCTTAGGCCCATTGCTGCAACCCCTTTCATTCCTTTTATTGTACCTCCATTCATATTATCTTCCTTCCATCTTGCTATCCACCCTCTCCTAACAATTTTTGATAGTGCAACAGCAAAGTTTTGAATGACCTCGTAGGTCTCAGGGCCAGGCCTTTGGCTTACATTCTATTACTTCCTTCCTTCTAAGCAGCAAATACCAATTCATTTTCTGTAGTTCAAGTAGGTAGTTCGATACCGCCCGTGTTGGGCTGTTATTCTCATTTCATTCCAAGAGACAAACTCCAATCATCATTCTAGCAGCTACAGTGAAGGATCGTTAATAATATTGCAAGGGGATTTGCAATAGAATGAACTACTTTCTTTAACAAAATAGCAGGGACACCATTAGGCCCAGCTGCTGCTCCATTTTTAATTTCATTAACAGCCTGCACAATATCAGCTTCATTAATATCTATGTCTAATAAATATTCACTATTTTCATCCCTTATTTCTGTATCATTATCTTCATTATCAATTCTAGTGGTAAATTCTCTCTTATATCTTTCTGCCAATATGTTGCATATTTCCTTTTTTTTCATCCGTTAATCTCCCTTCATTTCTTAGACGGCCTATTTCTATTATTCTTTTATTCATCTTTTTCGCATATGAGTACAATAGTTTGGGGTTTTGCTTGATATTTACTAGGGTTTTTTCTTCCAAGTCCCGTTTTTCATTTTTTTTTATTGTATAATCTTTTGTTCTGCATTTTCTATCTTACTTTTTAGTTCCATCATTTTTTATGTATTCTTTTGCAATTTCTTATCTTACTTTTTTTTTTTTGTAGTTCATCATTTCCCATGCATTCTTTTCTTTTGCAAGACCTTTTTTCCACTTTCTGATTTTATGGAACAAGATCCTTCTGTCTCTTGGTATGCATGACTGATGATTACTTTTCTTCTTCGGTATATATTTATCCACTCTTTTCTCTAATATTTTATATAATATATCCGTATTTACCTGTATATCATCACTTACGAATATGTTATCCTAATGTTTGTTTAATTCTTCATTTATTTCTGACTATCTCATATTTTTACTGTAGAAATTGTATTTTCCATATCCTTCCCACTCTTTCATCTCTTGCTTATCTCTGTTTTCACTTGCTTTAGAATGGACTGTTAATTCTATGACATTATGGTCTGAAATTCTCCATTATAAACTATTATTTCTTTAACACAATTCACCTCGTTCACAAATACTAGGTCTAAAGTATTTTCCTTTCTTGTTGGCAAGTGATTTATTTGTTGACTGTAAAATAGAGAGATAAAGAACAGATCGTTTTCTTTCGAGAGAGAGAGAGAGAGAGAGAGAGAGAGGAGACTGTAAAGAGAGGGAATATAGGACCGATGGTGGTTTTCTTTCTTCGGGGAGAGAGAGAGAGAGAGAGACTGTAAAATAGAAAGATAAGGACCGAATCGTTTTCTTTCTGGAGAGAGAGAGAGAGATTGAGTGAGAGAGAGAGAGAGAGAGAGGAGACTGTAAAATAGAGAGGTAAAGGACCGATCGTTTTCTCTCAGGAGAGAGAGAGAGAGAAGAGAGAGAGAGAGAGAGAGAGAGAGAGAGTGTGTAAAATAGAGATAAAGGACAGATCGTTCTCCCAGCAATTGATTCACAGTCCAACTGCTTTGAGGTTTTCCTCCTGTTAAACCTTTCAAACCTTTTACTCTCAATTTCCGTTTCAGCGCTGAATGATCTCATTGGCCCCAGTGCTTGGCCTTTGGCCTGAATACTATATTCAGTCGAATCCAGTTCAAGAAGGGCAATAAAATAGCGTAACAGGCCACATAAAAGTCAGAAGGTAACCATTGGGGAAATAATGCAGAGATAAGATAATGTTAACTATAGTAGATTCACATCCACCGTGCATTTGATGTCTAGGCCCGTCCCTTACGACGCTCCTGATTGGCCGTTGATAAGCTAATGACAGGGCCGGAAACTCTCAGTCTCTCTCGAGAGTTCACATAGGCAGGATGTATGTTCCACCTCTCCTGTGGGATACTTTTGAAAGACTTATCTCTCGAGAGAGACTGAGAGTTTCCAGTCCTGTGATTGGCTTATCAACAGCCAATCAGGAGCGTCGTAAGGGACTGGCCTAGACATCGTCCACTCGATAGAAATACAAAGTTGCAAAAGGTGGACAGAATATCCACCCACAACCCATTAACTGCTTTTCTGTTTATTTAATCTGCTTCTGTCGAAGACCTCGCAGCCCAAAGCAGCTTCATGTTTGCGGTAAATGGATTCGGTTTCCATAGTTGAAACATTTCTGCACTGCAGGATCGAAAGAGCTTTATTTTTGAAAGAGTTTTTCGTTTGTTGAGGCATCTGCAGCAGGGCAATGCTCATTCTCTGGACCTTAGGAGCGTCATCAGATTTCACCTCCGTTACTCGTCTCCTCCGTGTTAGTCTATTAAAGAAAACAGAAATGTCGTATTTTCTCTCTCTTTTCGAGGGACGTTTTGCACCGTCTCCTGCTGCCTTCGGAGAGGCAAAGAAAGTGTTGTCATAGGAGGAGGAAGATACGTATTATTATTCTTGTTTTGTGTATAACTTCCAGCAAAGTATATTCTCTGACCTAAGTCTCTCTTGCACAGGTGAATATGAGGGTTATCTTCGCTCTTAGCGCCTCAGTGGCGTGATCGGTATGGTCTTGGCCTGCCACCTCGGGCATTCCACTGAGGGGTCAGAGATGTGAATTTCTGCTGAAAGAAGTTCACTCTCGACATGGTTCGGAGGTCAAGTAAAGCCGTTGGTCCCGTTGCTGAATAACCACTGGTTCTGTGAAACGTAAAAACACCATACAGACAAACAAAAAAGCTCTTGTACACAGGTAAATATGAAGGTCATCTTCCCTCTTACACAGGTGAATATGAGGCTTAACTTGTGACTTATATATGAGCTATTGTATTATTTGTGCGTTCTTGTATGGTCTTGGTTTTTCACGTATCCTTAAGAAATCTCAACTCTGATTCAATTTCCTATGCACATTTGTACTTCCCTCCACAATTGACACGTTTCTCTGGCCGTCCTTCGTCATTATATAGGTTTCTTTACTCCGAAGCGAAAGATCTAGGTGTATCTACGCATCTCTTATTTAGAAACCTTTATAATTCTCAAGTGTTATGGTATTTTGACCACAATACCCAAGTTTTCCCTTTAACCTTGAGTCCAACATCATCTTTCAATTCAAACATTATTATTATTATTATTATTATTATTATTATTATTATTATTATTATTATTATTATTATTATTATTATTATTATTATTATATATATATATAATATAATTTTTTTTAATAATAATAATTAATTAAATTAATAATAATTATTATTATTATTATTATTATTATTATTATTATTATTATTATTATTATTATTTTTGGTCTACCACAGTCCTCCAATTCGACTGGGTGGTATTTATAGTGTGGGGTTCTCGGTTACATCTTGCATCCTTAGGAGTCCATCACTTTTCTTACTATGTGCGCCGTTTCTGAGATCACACTCTTCTGCATGAATCCTGGAACTACTTCAGCCTCTAGTTTTCGAAGATTCCTTTATTATTATTATTATTATTATTATTATTATTATTATTATTATTATTATTATTATTATTATTATTATTATTATTATTATTATTATTTTCTCAAACAAAACGCTATCACAGGTATCAAAGATATCAATCACAAGCTATTTCTCCGAAAATATGATATATTTTCACAGATTCATGAAGGAAAAAGGAAGCAATTGCAGAGATACGGGAAGAAATTTATTTACTTTCTCTCTCTCTCTCTCTCTCTCTCTCTCTCTCTCTCTCTCTCTCTCTCTCTCTCTCTCCTGGACGAGGCATCGTATTATAGCCTATCGCGTGTTAAAGTGGGTTATGTAAATACAGCTGGTGGAGTTTGGGGACGCAACTTTCACTGCAGTTAAAGTTATTTTGATATATAATTGCTCTGTTATGATGATGATAGATTTTTTAATATAAAAAAAATATAAAATAAATAATATATATATTATATATTAATATATATATATATATATATATATAAAGATAAGTGCCACGAAGGAAAAATAAACGAAGGAGTCTGCGAGATCTTTCGGCTGAAAAGCCCTTTACTGAAGCAGCTACAGTAGCTGCTTCAGTAAAGGGCTTTTCAGCCGAAAGATCTCGCAGACTCCTTCGTTTATTTTTCCTTCGTGGCATTTATCTTTATTTATGGATTTATCACGTTCCTAACTTTCGTGATTCTGTTATACATATATATATATATATATATATATATATATATATATATATATATATATATATATATATATATATATGTGTGTGTGTGTGTTATAATAATAAGATCCCACTGAAGCTGGTTGGTATCACAAGCGGAGATATTTATTCAAAATTAAACTTCTTTTTGAATAATTAACTGCTTGATACCATCCAGTTTCAGTTAGGTCCCGTTATAATTGTATTCATGCATTGAACAATTGCGAAAATGATAATGTTAAAACACACACACACACACACACACACACACACACATATATATATATTATATATATATATATAATATATATATATATATATATATATATATATGTAGCCCCCCCCTTATTCCCTAAACTACACAAACTGGGAACTCTTACCTGTTGCCAACGGTGCCCTGTCTGTAAGATGTCACGAGGCTTATTAAGACTGCGTAAATATAAAAAATATCATTTATTTCCCAAAGCAATTGGTTATAACAAAGAACAAAATGATTACCAAGTCATAATGGCATAAACACCCAAATCTACCCATAAAGAAACCAATACGATAACATTCTACCCTCCTGACTAAGGTTACACTCTCAAACCCCAAAAAGTCACATTGTCTAGTATTAGTCAGTTAGAGAATCCCGTTCCTAATCAACCATGGAATCGGACCCATCTGTAATAAAGATAATAGTTATATAGACACCCCACGTCACTCTTTTCAAAGTATTTACGTAAAGAGAGTATTTTCACACTTCTCTCTCTTTTCCAAAAGGTAACAGTTTTTCTAAGTTTTTATAGAATGTGTCCTACCTTTTCGATGGGCGTTTTCTCCCGACACTTGAAGCAACCACTTGACGTTATCTCTTTTGCACAAAGAATGCGTCTTCCACAAGTACCCTGAACCAGTAGGCCTGTAATACGCGTACAAACGAATGCACATGCCTCGCAAACGGGGAACGACCTCTGAGACAAGTTGCTTGTTCAGCAAATACCTTTTTCTCCAATGTGAACTTGCAGCGTACCACCCCTTGTCTCTAGGCGAGTAGAGCTATGTGACTTCATATTATATAAAAACACTTTAAACATATTATTAGCCATTCCCCCTCTTTTCACCTCTTTAGAGGAGCTCGGCTACCCCATGCTAGCTCCCGCCTAGCACTAGATACACAAGCGTCTTACAATATATATAAAACCAGAGGCTGGCTCAAAAAAGAAAATAATGCACTCCCGTCGCACACCATATCGGCAACTAATGCCCAATGTATCAATGTTTACCACATGACTTAGAGGCCCCCCATATTGCGCGGAGTACTTGTGCTTCGTCCGAATGCATAAAAGTTTAAGGACTCCAAGTACACAAATGGCGATCAGTATAGCGCCTAACATGATCATTACTATCGGTATAGTATAGCGGTCATCGAAAAAAAAAGGTTCATCTTCACCACTATCTTCGAGTGGCGGGACTGTAATGGACTCCACTGTAGGCGGGATTCGAACCGCCTTATGGCTTCCGTGTAGGTGTCGGTGAAACACCTTTCTCGACGAGTTGTAGACATGCCGACTAAGTACCATGAAGAAGTCTGTAAGAATCCTGCAGGAACTGTCAAACAAGTGGGACCCCTGTAGAACGAGCGAATTGTTGTAGACGCAGGTCGAGTACGTAACCCAACTCGAAACAACTCAGCACGCGCCATTATTCAGCGTCTGCCGGACACCCTCGTGAGTGGGTTATCCAAACCACCCTCCCGTGGAGAAACTGTAGATTCGACGTTTTCTACTGAAGTAAGCGTGGTCACCACCCAGTTATTCTATGCAAGTGCTACTCGCACCCGCCTCATCGAAGACTGTAGACTCCTGATTTATCCAGAAATATATCGAAGACATCTCATTTCTTTTGCCAAGGCAGTCCACAAAAATGCCCTTCGTGTGTAGACTTGACTCAATCTCTGGTACTGTAGAACGAAGTCGTCTCCCTTGCCATCCTCACGTAGAGTTGGGAATTCTCCAAAGTCATTGTGTGTCCGTATTTAAAAGGTCTACATGGTCATAAAATAACTAAAGTCTTGTTTTACTCCACAAATTCGTCACTAATTAATATATTCAATCTACTAATCAAATATTAAAAAAAGAAAAATTCCTCGCTAAACCAAATAATCTTTACCTACTGAATTCTCACAAATAATCCCATATCTGACAAACACACTATCAAAAGAGAACTCATAAAGTCTAACAGCAAAAACCAAAAAACCCTTTTATGGTTTATATAACTAGCCTCCATAAAATATAATGCCGAACACCCCTTCTATCCAACCCACATACCCTGACAAATTATATCTTCTATCTAAAAGATAAATGCTATTTAGAGCTTAACCCTCATTGCAACATCTCTCGTAAGAAAAGAAAAAGAAGAAAAAATAAATAAAAATAAGATAATACAACAATAGTAAGTGAACTTTCCCCTCCCCATTACACAGCGCACATAAGAGAAAAGAAAAAGAAAACCATCAGTTGTTTAATCATCTCGGACGACGTTAAGAAAAGAAAAAAAAACATATATAATTCAACATCTTTTCCCAAAAAGGAATGTGTACCGTTAAAGAATCTGCTAGCGCAGCAACCTATCGACAAGAAAAAAAAATCCCCTTACATGACACGTTCTCGTGAAATGTCATAATCAGCATCTCCGAAAACCGTGCAAATCCCCGAGTAATCAATTCCAAAGGGAAGGTTCGCAACCGGACTCCTTACAGCAACTTCAGCAAAAAAGAAACCCACCCATGAACACGGCAGGTGCTTAGCATTGCAGCATATTCAGACTCGCGACGCTAGAAACTCGTGATTCTCAAAAAAAAAATGTTTAGTACTGAACTTCGTAAGCACACTCCCCAGAGCCATCTCATTATACATAAACCATCATCTTAATAATAACACCACTCAGGTGACATAAATAATTCCTCTATTTAATTACTGACCCCACGCTAAAAAAAACCATCCCGTTTCTCAGCTAAAGCAAACATTTGCCGAAAAATATTAACCCCGAAATCTTACGCCAAAACGCCGCAGACTTACATATAATAAGAGAGAAAAACATTAGAAGGAAACAAAGGAGAAGGAAAAAAAATGCGAAGCCATTCTGTCATCAAATTACAAAAACAGATAACAAGGAAAAAAAAAGGAAAAATGAATGCAATTGCGCGATCATATATTAATTGCCACAACCAATTCTTTTCAATTTCGAGATATGTGATAGCTTCGACTGACCTGTTCGTTCATTTAA
The DNA here is from genome assembly GCF_015104395.2 of Macrobrachium nipponense. Classification (NCBI taxonomy): domain Eukaryota; kingdom Metazoa; phylum Arthropoda; class Malacostraca; order Decapoda; family Palaemonidae; genus Macrobrachium; species Macrobrachium nipponense. Next base: position 174,719 of record NC_087207.1, on the reverse strand, counting down.
AACTACAAACCTATTTCCAATTTTCTCTTCAATGACTTTAAAAGGACCTTCAAACTTCGGGCCTAGGTTGTAATTTAACTCATTTCTCACGTTATGTTTTAAAAATACCTTATCACCGACAATGATCTTGGGATCAGATGATTTACTAATACTCTTCTGAACCATATCTCTGGTTGTGGACTCGAGATTACGGCTAAGACATGCGTGTCTCTCTCTCGCTGTGGATATCAGCGCTTCAACCGTATCCTCACCCTGGTGAGGCGTAGTTAACAAATCAAATGTGCCTCGCGCTGGATAACCAAACAAAGCTTCAAAAGGGGACATTTTAATTGAATCGCTAACCATGGTGTTAATGCTATGTCTAACAACGTTAATATATCTGTCCCAATTTCTATCATTACCACCTACCGTTTTTCTGAGCGCTTCGAGCACTTTCCTGTTTGCTCGTTCGCACAACCCATTAGCCTCGGGTCTGTATGGAATAATTGTTACTTTCTGTATCCCCATGAATTCAGCTAAACACTCCAAGGTTTTGTTCACAAATTCCCTCCCATTGTCGGTTAATAGAACTTCGGGTGAACCGTATCTGCAAACGATACCATTGAAAAATGCTATGGCTACTTCTTCGGCCGTTTTATGCTTAAGTGGGAAAATTTCTACTATCCTTGTAAGTTCATCTATTATCACTAGCAAGTACTTGTTCGCATATCTAGACTCACAAAAATTCCCTAAGACGTCCATATGTATTCTCTGAAAAGGCCTACTCGGTATAGGATACGATCCTAATTTGCATGACGTTGTCCTAGCAGGCTTACATGCGTTGCACACCGCACAATTCCTTACGAAATTTTCCACATCTTTACCCATATTTTTCCAAATGTATTTAGCCCGAACCTCATCATAAGTTTTTTCTATTCCCAAGTGAGGACTACCGAACCTGCAATGAACTATATCTAAAACCACTGGAATTAGGACTTTCGGAATTACGATCTGTGTCGTATCTCCTTTACTTCCACTGGTTCTCAACTTATATTTAATTTTCCTAACCAACAGATTTCCTTTTCTAACTCCACAAACCCGAAAAAGGCAAGCTATAACGTTTCTTGACTAATTCCCCTCTCAGAAATGCTTTCGCATCTGCTAAAACCTCGTCTTCATCTTGCCTTAACTCTATGAGAGGTATATCCCATTGTATGGCTTCGTTAATGACCTGCGCGACTTGGAAACCTTCCGCGTCATGAAAACTCCTGCTGAGAGCGTCCGCAACAACATTAAATTTGCCCTCTATATATTTGAGCTTTGCATCAAAATCTCTGATAGTTAGAAACCATCGAGCTCTTTTGGGAGACAAATCGGGTTTATTAAAGAGATCGAGTAACGGTTTGTGGTCTGTAAGGACTTCTACTTTATTCCCCATCAGTAACATTTTAAAATGAACTAAGCTCGACACTATTGCAAAGGCTTCCTTATCTATGGTGGCCATGGACTTCTCGTTGCTGCCTTTTGTCCTGAACTTCCTGCTATAAAAAGCTATAGGATGAAATTTCCCATCAGACTTTTGCATAAGGCATGCACCTATGCCTTCCTGGCTTGCATCAGTCACTAATGTAAAAGGTTCCTTAAAATCTGGAAACTTCAAAACCGGGGGATTCATTAGCGCATCTTTAAGCTTTTGAAAACTCTCCGCCTGGGGTTCCTTCCATTGAAATTGAACGTCTTCCCGCAACACATCAGTTAGGGGAGCTGCTATGTTAGAAAACCTTTTACGAACCTCCTGAAGAAACCGGCGATACCCAGGAATGACTTAATCTCTTTCTTTGATCTGGGGGTGCGAAAATTCGCTATTGCTTTGACTTTATCGTCATTTACTCTAACCCCTTCCTTAGATATGACGTGACCTAGATATGTGATCTGCTTTTTCAAGAACGAACACTTGGCTAGCTTGATTTTCAACCCCGCTAATCTAAGAGCCTCCTAAGTACTTCTGTAAGCACTTCCAGGTGTTGCGCGATCGTGTCCGTTGCGATCAGGATGTCATCCATATACACAAAAACATTTTTGCCCAATAACCCGTGCAAAACTGTGTTCACCAACCTGGTAAAAGTCATCGGACTGCCCGATAACCGAAAGGCATTCGCGTAAATTCATAGTGTCCCTTGGGCACTGAAAAGGCGGTATATCCTTGCTACTCTCGCTGAGAGGGACCTGTAAGAAACCTTGCGCCAAATCAATTGAGCTATAAATATTATGTCCCCCAATTTCGACAAAAAGATCTGGTATGCACACGACTGGGTAGAGGTCAGGGATAGTTTCTGATTTAAACGTCTAAAATCGACGCATACACGGACCGAACCGTCTTTCTTAGGTACCGCTAACAAGGGAAAGTTGTAAGAAGACAACACTGCGTCTAATGATTCCTTTCTTCTTCCCATCTACCTCTTCTCTGATTTTGAAAGGTATGCGATATGCAGGAATATACATAGGTTTTGAGTTGCTCTCCAATTTACCTTATGCTCTAACACATTAGTCAACCCCAATTTATCACCTTGCAAGGCTACCGTATCCCCAAATTCCGCCAAGAGCCCACTTATCGCTTCAACGTGTTCGCTATAATCCGCATTAGCCAAATGTTCACTAAATGTTTTGTTTCCTTGATGGTATTTCCGCCTCCGAAAACTCAGGTTTCCCCTCTACGATAGCCACAGAACCTACTACACAATTCCAATCGTGGAAGTCTACTATATATGTGTTTTCTGGTATCTCCTAGCTGTATCATTACAGTTTAATAGCTCCACCCACGGAACCCCATTTCTTGGATACACTGTTCACCGATGCCGTGCTAACAACTCCTCTGAGCTTTTCACTGTTTTCAATAACACACACATCTGTGGGTTTTCTCATTTCCTTCAATTTAACTTTTACCATAACCTTTGAACCTGGTAGTAACATAATATCTTCAAATAAAACACCTCTATATTTGTGGTTAGTATCTCCCCTTGCCACCGCCCCATACAAATTACCACCCTCAGTATTATCCCAGCATTGTTTAGTATCAGAAATTAACAAATCCATATTAGTATTCCATCACCAGTATTTGTTAGTATCATTGTTACCACCTATGAACTCTGATAGAACCCCCGTAATCATCTCCCAGATCACCAACGTGTGTTTTAACATTACCTTTCCCCATAACACTCGTATCACCGCCATTAATACCACCGAGCCCCTCTCCTCTTTCAATAACCTCCATGTCCTCCATTCTATTCACGTCCTCATATGGTATGAGGTAATTCATTTTCCCGATTGTTATCCCATTAGCACCTGCATGGATCGAAATCTTGTGTCTTCTACAAGCAGGATGACCCAACAAGTTTTTATTACTTAAGGCAATTCCTTTTATTACCAAAAAAGGTTCTGTTAACACTCTGTCACCGAGAGCAAACCTTATTTGTACACAACCCAGGGTGTTTAATCTATGGGCTTGCACATCACACACCGTCTCCGTAGAGGGCTGCAAAGGGTAATTGGAGAACATGGACTGAAACAAATTATAGTCCATTAGATTTATTGATGCCCCGGTGTCTATAAAAACCGGGATATCCACATCCCCTACTGTTCCATAGACTATAGGCTTGGGCTCTGGGGCGTCCCCCACGAGACCACAATGGCATGTTCCAATCACCTGTACCCTTTTGTTGATCGGGCGTTTCAAAAAATTTCGCCGATCCCTTTGCCCCTCTGGTTTGACCTGCCCTGGGGAAGTTTCTCAACATTATAATTACCAGAACCTTGAGGTGCAGGCCTCGCATCTCTCCGTATCTGAGACGGACAAGACTGCCAATAATGCTCAGTACTTTTACACATTCCACAATATTTAACCTTACACAATTTCTTTGGATGTCCTGGTTTATTGCAGTTGAAACAACGCAACTGCTGTTGCTTTTGATCGATCGATCTTTTGTTATACTCAACTTTTGCACACAGACGATGAGGAGAAAGTTCCGTGTCTCTCTGTACTCTATCCCTCGGGCTTGTCCCGTTAAAAATTGTGCTATCTACGGTGGGACATTTAGACCTGTGTTTATCTATTTGGGTATAAAGTAATTCTTCGTCTGAGGTAGGCTCAACCTTTTCATCAAAGCTATCCACTATTGCATCAGGTACCTCGTGTAAGAGCAGGGAAAAATAGATCAGTTTATGAACATTATTTAGAGGGAGATTATCCCCTGTAACCCATTTAGATGTTTTCAATTTTCCTACCCAATCTGCCACTGCATCAAACAGCTTTGAACTATGTTCTACAAGGCCATTAGTGCCTTTCCGTAGTTTATAAAGACCTCGAAGGTCTCTCACCATATCTCCGTGTTCCTTTGAGCCATATGCTGTTTTCAAAATGCTTGCAAGTCTGTCCAGGTACGACATTTTGTAAATTGGGAAACTCCTTGACCTATGACTGAGGTCTCCCTTATTGAAATCTAGCAAGCTTTCGCCTCTCTGAATGCCTCTACATCGTCTACTATATTCTTTCCCGCTAAATAGTTATAAACTCCTCCTTTTCTGAAAATATTTATAGGCTGGGACAATGCGCCATCCACAATCCCTTTGAACGGGCTGACCCCCCGCAGAAATTTTCGTAACACGTGATGTAGTAGCGTCGTCGGTTTAGCATCCGCCATTTTATCCTGTTTCCCAAGGCTGTTCCCCGATCTCAATAACATCAATGTATTTATATAAACTAAACCCAACCAAGAAAAATCAACAGAAAATTTTTTCCCAACAACAGATAACAAAAGGTAAGCGTGCCCGTCCCCAATCACAAAATCAACCCCACGAAAATGACAATAAAAAAAATAATAATAATAAGGAAGGCATAGGAAAAGAAAAGAACGCAAGGTGTTTCCGAGCTCAACTCGCCTCTCTCTCTCTCTCTCTCTTCTCTCTCTCTCTCTCTCTCTCTCTGGCACGACTTGCCGCAAAAATCCCACTCAGGCAAGTTCGCCACACACACACAAGGAACATGAACAAGAACAAAAAGTGAAAGAAAATCCACAAAATATAAAAAGAGAAAAAAAAAATAAGAAAGAAAAAAAACTCAAAAAATACACTTACTCTTCATGTGACCGTAAACCGAATTCACATACACTGCAAACAGCACGAACTGAGAAACACTTTAATATGTCGAAAACTCAACTTTCTCCCCCCCCCCCACCCCCCCCCCCCCCCTTTTTTTTTCTCTTTTTAAACACCTTTATTCCGTAATCTCAAGAAATCAACTGACTTGGCTTGGGAGAGGAAGACTGTCTGAGGAACAGCTTCTCTCTGTCGAATCAGCAGTAATGACCCTGAGTTGCCTGTGACATGATTAATAACCCCTTTTCCTATCAAAATAAAAACCGAAACCCCCTATTTCTAACTGGTCACCAGTCCCTTCGGAGCGTACCTACAGCTTGAAAAATATGTAAAAAGCCTTTACCGCGGCCACCACTGTAGCCCCCCCCCACCCTTATTTCTAAAACTACACAACGTGCCCTGTCTGTAAGATGTCACAAGGTTATTAAGATGCGTAAATATAAAAATATCATTTATTTCCCAAAGCAATTGGTTATAACAAAGAACAAAATGATTAACAAGTCATAATGGCATAAACACCAAATATACCCATAGAGAAACCAATAAGATAACATTTCTCACCCTCCTGACTAAGGTTACACTCTCAAACCCCAAAAAGTCACATTGTCTAGTATTAGTCCAGTTAGAGAATCCCGTTCCTAATCAACCATGGAATCGGACCCATCTGTAATAAAGATAATAGTTTATATAGACCCCCACCAACCCCACGTCACTCTTCAAAGTATTTACGTAAAGAGAATATTTCCATACTTCTCTCTCTTTTCCAAAAGGTAACAGTTTTTCTAAGTTTTTTATAGAACGTGTCCTACCTTTTCGATGGCGTTTTCATCCCGACGCTCGGAGCAACCCAATTGTTATTTCTCTTTTGCACAAAGAATGCGTCTTCCACAAGTACCCTGAACCAGTAGGCCTGTAATACGCGTACAAAACGAATGCACATGCCTCGCAAACGGGGAACGACCTCTGAGACAAGTTGCTTGTTCAGAAAATACCTTTTTTCTCCAATGTGAACTTTGCAGCGTACCACCCCTTGTCTCTAGGCGAGTAGAGCTATGTGACTTTACTATTATATAAAACACTTTAAACATATTATTAGCTATTCCCCCTCTTTTCACCTCTAAAGATATATATATATATATATATATATATATATATATTATATATATATATATATATATATATATATATATATATATATTATATGTACGCCAATTCGTCATAGTCGAGACAGAGTTGCTGTGACACAGAAACTAATTCTTCTCGAAACGTTTCCAAGCAGCTGTTTTGAATATGGAAATCAAGTCCATTTGCCAGGAATATATATTGGGTCGGTTTTTAGCTGTCCTGGATTCTGTAAAAAGTGAGTATGTATCCGTCGTGATCACCTTTCACAGCTGTTAATTTAGCTATATATTTTTTTCTTTCAAAAAATTTAAATTAAAAAACAAGAAAAAAAAGATACCTCACTGGACGAGTAGATTACATACTGGCCTACCAATCTGGTAGCCTGAGTTCGCTCCCTGCTACCGCCAGCGTGGAATCAGATGCATTTGCTGGTCATTAGAAATTCGTTTATCGATATGAAAGGTTCGGATCCCTCAACAAGCTGTAGGTCCCGTTGCTAAATAGCCAATTGGTTCCTAGCCACGTTTATAAGAATCTAATCCTTCGGGCCAGTCCTAGGAGAGCTATTAATCAGCTCAGTGGTCTGGTTAAAACTAAGATATACTTAACTTTTTTTTATGGTAAAATAGATGCTCTCTGTTCTGTTTTTTTGATCCGATATATATATATATATATATATAGATATATAATATATATATATATATATATATATATATATATATATGTGTGTGTGTGTGTGTGTGTGTGTGTGTGTGTGTATGTGTGTATTACTGAATCACGAAAGTTTGGAGCGTGATAAATGCATAAATAAAGGTATAAGCGTCGAAGGAAAGAGAAACACTGGAGTTGCTCCAAGATCTTTCGACTCACGTCCTTTACTTAGCAGTATACCTTTATTTATGAATATATATATATATATATATATATATATATATATATATATATATATATATATATATATATACATACACACACACACACACACACATATATATATATATATATATATCTATACTATATATATATATATATATATATATATACTATATATATATATATATACATATCATATATATATATCTATATATATATCTATATATATATATATATATATATATCTATATATATATAGATATATAGATATATATATATATATATATATATATATATATATATATATATCTATATATATATATATATATATATATATATATATATATATATATATATATATATATATATATATATATATATATATATGCATCAAGTATGTGTGTGAGAGAGAGAGAGAGAGAGATTGACTTAGACATCACCTTATTTGCTTGCTTCTAGTACATAAACATTCAAATTTACGTATGTTTGCAAATCCACATTCAGGTTAAACACAAACACACACACAAAAGCAGATAGCACACCAAGGCAGAGTGCTTGGTCAAACAAAGGGAATAACCCCGAGAGAAATGACTACAGAGAGAGAGAGAGAGAGAGAGAATCGCATTCATTCGCACTTTCGCAGAGAGGATGGAAGCACAAAAGTAAGTCTGCATAAACATCGAACTGCTGCTGCTGCCTCTTTCTCCCACGAAGTTCTTTTCAATCTCTTTATGGTGGAGTTATGGAGTTCCATTTGACAACGTCTGTGTGTGTGTGTGTATGTGTGAGAGAGAGAGAGAGAGAGAGAGAGAGGGGGCATAATTGCTTGATGGGTAGTTAATGACTGTATTGGCTGTTGGTGAGTTCTGAGTTTTCTGCTGGTGCTGTTTGCTGTTGGAATTCTGTTTCTATGTTTTTGAGTCAGTCTTGGGTTAGAGCCTGTGACAGTCAGTAGTGTCGGGAGCAGTTGGTTGAAGGCCTTGATAGTCAGCTGAGTTGTGTGTTTTGTTTGTTGTTAAGTTAGTGTTGTTTGCTTAGAGTAGTTGTGCCGTGCTGCTGTGATTTTTGTGTTGTTTGTGCAGTGGTCGTTTGTTATGTTGTTGGGTTTTTGTTGTTATGTGTGAGGTTGTGGTTGTGTTCCTTGGTTGTTTACTTTGCTGTTGGGTTGTGTTTCTTGGTTGTTTGCTGTGTTGTTGAGTTGTGGTTGTGTTCC
>NC_087207.1:158878-161378 GCF_015104395.2 Macrobrachium nipponense | reverse complement strand
TCCAGATCTTTGCTCATTTGGTCCTTCTCAGCCTTGAGAGTTCGTAAGAGCATATTCTGTTCGTTGATTCGTTCGTCCTTCTCGGCACACTCCTTCCTCATCCTCTCAAGTTCAGCCACCATCTTGGCTGCTGGCACTTCCTTTTCTCTCTTCAGTGAGTCAATTACTCCTCGCTTTTCTTTCACTAACTCTTTCAACTTTTTGTTTTGGGTCTGGAGATTTTCTAGTGCTCGATTTTGGCCCTCAAGCTCTAATGAGAGTCTCATAGCTTCGTCTTCTTTGAGTTTAGTTTGAGCTTGGGCCTCAACAAGCTGGTTTTTATAGTTTTTCTCCATCTTTTCCAGGCCTTTCCAAAGACTTTTATTCTCTATTTCTAAGGCAGTCATCTTTTCAAGCCTTTTCTGATGTTCTTCATTGTCTCTTGTGGAAGCAACCTTTTGCAGCCTCTTCTGGTCGTCAATTTCTCTTTCAAGAGCAGCCATCTTTTCCGTTTTTACAGAACTTTGCTTTCTCACTCTGACGAGCATATCCCTGGCTTCGGCCAGGTTGCGTTCCATTCGGCTCTTGTCCAGCCTGATTTGGTGCAGCTCCTCCTGCAGGTTCTTTACTGCAACGTTCATTTCTTCTGCGAGTACCTCTTGATCTTTCATGTGTCGTTCTCTCTCCTCCTTCTCAGCCTTCGTCCGTTCGAGGTCTCGCTGTATCTTGGCCATGTTCATCTTAAGAGTCTCGTTCTTATCCTCCAAATCGTCTATTTTCCTGTCCTTCGAGATCTGCTGTAATCTGAATTCTTCAAGGTTTTCCTGCATTGTATCCATATTTTCCAGAAGAACTTCGTTTTGCATTTCCAAACCTTTGACCACTCGTTCCTTTTCTTGCTTTTCTTCTATGAGTCTTTCCATCGCCTTCTTGAACGAGTCTCTTTCCTTTGCCAGAACTTCTTCGATCTTAAGAAGTTCAGCCTTCTCATGAATGTGTAGCAGGTTTTTGGCGCAAGCGGTCTTTTCATTGATCAGTTCCTGGTTGAGCTGCCAAATGGTTTGATTTAGGTCTGCCTCCCTCCTATTCTTCTCTTCGATTATCTGGAGGAGGTCCTGGGTCTTTTCGTCGATCTCTTCTAGTTTATTTCTAAATAAATGGCAGGGTCCATCTGGGTTGTCCAAACGAGGTGGGTCCTGGTCGTCGTCGTGGTCATTAGAGGAACTCTCGCTGCCGCCATCAAGTTCAGAGCTGGCATTGAAAGTCATCAGATTGGAATCCAAATCACAAGATGATCTGTCTCTGCCGCCATCAAGTTCAGAGCTGGCATTGAAAGTCATCAGATTAGGATCCAATTCACAAGATGAACTGTTGCTGCCGCCATCAAGTTCATAGCTGGCATTGACAGTCATCAGATTGGAATCCAGATCACAAGATGAACTCTCACTGTCGCCGTCAAGGTCAGAGCAGGTGGCATTGACAGTCATCAGATTAGGATCCAATTCACAAGATGAACTCTCGCTGCTGCCATCACATTCAGAGCAGGCATTGAAAGTCCTCAGATTGGAATCCATATGATGAGTTAAACTCACACTGCCGCCATCAAGTTCAGAGCAGGCAGGTGATCCAAAAGACTTCAAAAACTCGGTGGTTATAATAGCCATAAATGACAATTTTCCAATACTTAGGAGCCAAGCAAACACTGATAAACAATAAATCACAAGAGCCATTGTTACAGTATGCTTTGTGACTCGCTTGTCACGATGAGTAGTTTTACAAAAAGCCTGAAGGGGGACTTCGGTCTCCAAGAAGCAGCGGCTGAAGAAGTGCAGCTTTGATTCCGTTCTTCATTCCTTGAGGCTCTGGCTCCAGCGTCATCATCTTCAGGAGCATACTAAAGTCACGGGGAGTAATTGGCTACTGGAGACCTGGCAGATCCTGAAGGAAGAAGAAGAAGAGGAAGAATAAAAAGAAGACTGAGAAGGAGAAGGAATTTCTGGAGACACAAGAATTCGAGGATCTGGAAGAGGAGGAAGAAGAAGACGACTGAGAATGAGAAGGAATTTCTGGAGACACAGAAAAGTTCGAGGATCTGGAAGAGGAGGAAGAAGAAGAAGAAGACTGAGAAGGAGAAGGAATTTCTGGAGACACAGAAGAGTTCGAGGATTCGGGAAGCAATTTCTCGAACTATAACCTAGTACTGGATCTTTCCTGAAAAAGCGGGACGCCATATTTTAAAAACTAACCATAGAGTCTTCAGGTAATAATGTCTCCTTATATTTCCCACACCCAAATTAAGTCAACTCTGATTAAATTCTGGATGTAATACTATTAAAACTTTAAAATATTGTAAATTTTCTCTAATAAAAGATGAAAAGAAAAATGACTGGTGGGGATAACATTGAAGTAACCTAACCTAACCTAACCTATGATTCTTCACTGACATTAATATTTCTCCCTGACTATGAGGACTGCTCTCAGTCCATTTATCAGATTGCCCATGAAATTTCCAACTAGATAT
>NC_087207.1:148878-153878 GCF_015104395.2 Macrobrachium nipponense | reverse complement strand
CCCAAAGTGCACAAGGCAGGGACTCCAATGCGGCCCATTCTTTCTTCTATGAATACAGCAAATTATAGAATAGCCAAATACCTTGTCCCAATATTAGAACCCTTTAAGCAGAAACTCTTACTCAATAAAAAAACTCTGCTAGTTTCAAAGATGAGATTATTAAAGAGGATTCTGACTTAATCATGGTTAGCCTGGACGTGGAATCTCTATTCACAAACGTCCCTGTGGAGAGACCATCGAGATCATTTTAAATAAGCTGTTTGTTAGTGAGGGAGTTTTATTTCATAATTTTAACAGGACGTTATTTAAGCAATTTTTAGAATTGGCCGTGCTGGACACGGCCTTTATTTTTAATAAAATTGTATATAGACAGGTGGAGGGATGGCAATGGGTTCCCCTTTAGGTCCGGTGTTCGCCAATATCTTTATGAGTTCTCTGGAAGAACAGGCGCTGGATAGTTGCCCTCTTTCTTTCCACCCCTTGTTTTTATAAACGTTACGTCGATGACACGTTTGCTCTTTTCAAGCGTGATTTTAATCGCCGACTCCTTTTTAGCACTATGTTAACACCCAACACCCCGAACATCAAATTCACCCTGGAGAAGGAATCTAACAATAAATTACCGTTCCTGGATGTTATTGTCTCTAGAAAAGAACAAGGGTTTTTATACAGGGATTTATAGAAAAGATACTTTTACAGGTTTGGGCACGAATTTCTATAGCTTCCTGTCCATTTTTAATTTTAAATTAAACTCCATTTCTACTCTCCTCTACAGGGCCTTTACGCACTCGTCCAGTTGGATGGCCTTCCACGAAGAGGTCGTAACTTTGGCGAACTACTTTAGTAACTAACTGTTTTCCTCAAAGGGTTGTTCCTTCAGAGCCTTAAACAAGTTCTTAGACAAGAAAATGGAAATGCCCACTGCTATCCATACTGTGCCTAAAATGAAAATGTTTGCAACGTTGCCCTTACTTATATGATGATTTTTTAGGAAAAAGTGTCTAAATTTAATTCAGAGAGAATTGCCTGCCTAAATTCTAAATCTAAATTGATTTCCCAAAAATCCTTGCACCATCGGGTCCTTTTTCAAGCTCAAGGACAAAGTTAAGTCCGTTGTTTACGTCCAGCGTTGTTTATAAGTATACTTGCCCCAGGTGTAACCAGGGGACTTACGTTGGATGTACCAACGACTGCTAAGGGTACGCATAGACGCCCATAGAGGAATTAGTTTTAGAACTGGAAGCAGACTGTCCAACCCAGAGCAATCCAATATAAGGAATCGTTCCAAATTATGCAAAACATACATAGATAACAAAGATTTTCAGATAATAGGACAAACGCAGAAAAACAATGACCTAAAACAACCCTAGAGTCCATAATGATAAAATTAACTGTTCCCATCATTAAACACCCAAAAACCTCATCTACACAATTGTTCATTGCTTAACGGCCCTATTTGTCTTGTCGTTGCCTTACTGTACGTGTGTGCCTTGTTTATTATTATTGTAACTTTGTTTCAACAGTTTCCTTTCAACTCCCGTCTGGGTAGGTCATTTTCGTGCCAATGGTGTTGTGTTTTTTTCTGTCTTTTTTTGCTTTTATTATATGTATATTTTTAAATGAGTTAACATTTTAAATAAGTGATTTTAGTTATATTTTATATTTTATTATAAGGTGTTTTTTATGATTAATTATTAAAGAATCAACTCGCTGTATTTCAGCCTTGAAATGCAACAATGTAGTTGTGAAACGTCGGCATCAGCAATAAACCTTCAATTATATCGAATGCCTTTCCCTGGAAGCCTACAAGTATATATATATATATATATATATATATAATATATATAATATATATATATATATATATATATAAGATATCACAAAAGTAAGCACGTGATTTTGTTTATTAGCTGAAGCCACTAGGAATATTTAAAAAAAGAAAAGACAGTGCCAAGTACATTCGTGTATTTAACACATCTTCGATGATGTGTTAAATACACGAAAGTACTTGGTACTCTGTCTTTTCTTTTTTAAATTTTCCCAGTGGCTTCAGCTAATATATGTATATATATATATATATATATATATATGATATATATATATATATATATATTATATATATATATATTAGGAGCCGTGCTTAACTTAGAGCAATGCCCTGCTAAGCGTCTCCGTCATAAATACCACCCAGAGAAATTTCGTTGACATTTTGTTTCTATCGCAACCACCAAAAGTACGTGTTCGTTGCCGAGACAGATGAAAGTCAACAAGCGTTAATGGGTTCGTCAACAAGAAACTTTTCGTCTCTGTTGACGGAACAAACGCTAAGTTGTGTCTTTTATTTGGTCCCGCTCTTAAAGACCTTTTTCGCTAATGAGCGGATTCTCCTTTGTCCCAGAATTTGAGTGTTTATTGCATCTAAGTGTTTTGCTTAAGAATTGATGTTAGATTCCCATTCATCTTCACAAGAAGAAAGGTTTCACATATAAATAAATCCATAAATAAAAAATTGGTTCTTATTTTCTGTGTAATAGATTCTTCCCGTTATATGATCACAAGAATGTAATAGTTGTCAACACGATTTCACATTCAGCGCTGAATGGCCTCACAGGTCCCAGAGCTTGGCCTGTGGCCTAAATTCCATATTCAACTGAATTCAACACGATTTTTTAAAAATTGGCAATGCAGTAACGGACTGTTGCTGACGATACGATTTTCTAGTGTCCGCAAAAATCAAGATTTTTTTCCTTCATTATATTATATAATAACCAGTTTCACTTAAGTATAATACGTGCAGCAGAACTATTAATTAAAACAAGCGTTGGTGAACGTGTAGTCGAGGGTTGCCATATGCCCGTATTTTCCCGGACAGGTCCTCAATTTGGGTCTCGCAATTATAATTTCCGTAGGGGGGCAGTGCCGTCAGTGCACCTCATTCGGTGCAATGTAGGCATTAGTTATGGTTCTTTGCAGAGTCCCTTCGGCCCCTAGCTGCAACTACTTTCATTCCCTTTACTGTACCGCCGTTCATATTCTCTTTCTTCCTTCTTACTGTCCACACTCTCCGAACAATTGTTTCAGAGCGCAACTGCTTTGAGGTTTTCCTCCTGTAACACCTTTCAAACCTTTTGCTGTCAATTTCCGTTTCAGCGCTGAATGGAGCTTAGTTGCCCCAGTGCTTGGCATTATGCCAAAAATCTACATAAATCACAATAAAGAATAAAAAATTGCAATCACAATTCGGAAGGATCATTTAAAAATGTCAAAGTTCCTGAATTTCAGATTCCACCATTTTCTCTTTCTGAAATCGGGTACTGAAAATAAGGCTGACATGGCGGATGAGATACTGAGCACTATTAATAATGCACTATAATGAAAAATGTCGCTACGCGGGTGACTCCTTTGGTCTCTAGGGATCGCATATTGTTACAATTACATAGTATGCTGGTGTATTGTTGGGTCTTTCGTTTGGTACGATTTATCGATAAGAAAGCATATTGGTTTGTTATCAGAATTCCATCCTTTGTTTAAGTTAGTCAGGATAAACATTTTACTTTTGGGACAACTTTTCATAGTATTGACGGATAAAAAATTTTTACCCTGATAACATTACACTTATAATATAGAATGTCTACGTATTAGCACATCCCACCCCGTATATATACGTACACACACACTTTATATATATATATAATATATATATATATATATATCTATATATATATATTATATATATATATATATATAATATATATATATATATATATATATATATATATATATATATATATATATATATATATATCATACACACACACACATACACACACACACACACACACACATATATATATATATATATATATATATATAATATATATATATATATATATATATATATATATATATATATATATATATAAATATATGTGTATGTATATGACAGAGTCTTTTGGAAACCTTTTTCGACCGATATTGAGATCAAAGCGTAAACGATGGAAGGCGCATTTTTGAGATGCAGTTTTGCTTTTCTAATTGCCATATGTGCTTTGATGAAATAGGCTAATAGATATATGTAACTAAAGGTCGCTGAACGTTAAAAAACCATGATTTTTTTTAGAGTCGGGGAAACCGAATCCACCGAATATCATTAGATATTTTTCAATTATAAATTTGTCCTCGTGCAATATGAACAATGACAATTCATTATTATTATTGTTATTATTATTATATATTTATCTTTTTACTGGACGTAGGAACCGAGGCCGGTAACTTCAGCGGGGTCTTGGTAGCTATCTTCTGGTATTTTTCCTTGGATACGGGTATTGGGTTTACTTGTACTGTTACTAGGGCTCCCTCTGGGCTTTTTGTGTTTTCTAAATAAAGCACATGGCCCATTTCAAATGGGAATTAGAATATCCTTTGTCGCATTTTTTCATTTATGCAGAAGGGCTTTTCCATCGCTATTATAATTAGTGTCAATAGTTTTACACCATTAATATACTACTAGTACTACTAACAATATGACTGGTTATACTAGTACCGCTTACAGAGAAGAGTGCCATAACAATGGAGTAAAATGTTGAAATTGTACTGCATAAATCTATTTTCGCAACTCAACTTTTCATTTGATATATGAATTGAGATTACTTTTTCGAGGGCTTATTGCATTAGTGTTGTATGAAATGTGTTACCTGTATGAAATATGGGTTGTTTTTCACTTGCTTGAGTTTATTACAATGTAATGAATGTTCAGTGTATTGCAAAAAACATGATATTGCAAACTATAAAACCTTAAAAAAATACGTGAATGGGTTTGGAAGCAAATAGAATTTACTGCCTCGCGGATGGCATGTTATATAATAACAAGATTTTTATTCGGTTATGGATTTGATAGAAGGTCTAATGCACGAAATGGAAAACAAACCGACATTTTTTTGTTTTTTTTTTTTTTTTTTTTTTTTTTTTTTTTTTTTTTTTTTTGGGTGGTGTATTGTTGG
>NC_087207.1:142500-148378 GCF_015104395.2 Macrobrachium nipponense | reverse complement strand
CAAAACTACTGCAGTACTTTGATTTCGCCACGAACTCTGAATCACGACGTCAGTTGCAGAGAAATGAAATTCCCGGCGTCACCAGTAACAACGGCGAGGAGATTAATAGTCTCGGAGATGTAGAGTTCGTCTCAGCTCTTTTCCTCAGATCATTACTTACTTTGCAAAGAGCAACAGATGGAAAAGCATAAACGAACGGAACCAGACGAAAACGATGTTAAGCGACTCAATTTGTTTCGCTCCCCAGGCACTATTGCTCTCTCTCTCTCTCTCTCTCCTCTCTCTCTGTATGTATGTATGCATAATTATATATATATATATATATATATATATTATATATATATATATATATATATACTATATATATTATATTATGTGTATATCTACATATATATATATATAATATATATATATATCTATATATATAAATACCAAGTTTGAAAGGCGTTAAGAGTACTTTGTATTACAGAAAACCTTTTGGTAATTTAACACGTTTATTGGCTAGTGTTTGATAGGAATGAAAATTTCTATGATAATAATAATAGTAATAAAATTCTTTAACTGTAAAAAATATCATCCATAGGATTGCGCAATCTTTAAATGCTAATGAGACCAAGATGGTGCGGTCTATGGTGAAAAATGTGATAAAAAACAAGTTTCATCTAAACCTTATCACAAACCCCCTTCAGAGGCAGTCATTAATCATTCAACTTAAACTCACAAGTTTAAGGCAAAGATCAGATTCTTTACTATTAATCATTCCTGCTTCCTTTGCTCCAGAAAGGGGAGAATACTATTTTTTAACAAAAGAGGGCAAATAATATCATGTTTCATGAAGCAAAGTGAAATATTTACTTTGAAGCGCTAACATTTTTTTGGTCCATTAATTTCACACTGACGAATGACATCAGGAGGAACAAAAGACTTGGTCATTTTTTTTTCTGTGAAAGTTATTTGTCGAAAACAGGAAAAGCTGTACCTCAGATCAGTTGTCTCTTTCGATTTAAAGCTGAATACTTCCTACGCAGTTCCTTTCCCTTTGTAAAAACACACTCCATCTGAAACCTTTCCATTTGGTTGAGTATTACCTCTGAAAGTTCGGTACATCCAGAGATAAAAGAATCTACTACATCATATCACTGGATATCCAACACTGATGAATATTTGCTAAGAAAGTAGCAATAATCAGGCATGATACTTCATTAACAAAAATCCGGTCCTTAACTTCTTCGAATTAGGACCTGACATAAATATCTACATAATTACAATCGCTATTAAACAGTGCTAGACCTGATCGAAATTGTGATTAAAATTTTTTCTAAGAAAGGGAGGTCTACTGCTTCTTTAGGGTGAGACGCACACCCCCCCCCCCTTCCCCAAACCACCCTTCCCCCTTTTTATCGAGCCTTATTTAGGTGAAGATGGTGGGATTCTGGTCTCACAACTCGCTGCATTTACTGTTATCCCTCACGGTTGGCAGAAATTGCTTTTCGTAGGCATTTGTAAAGCTTAGCTACCGGCGAGAGAGAGAGAGAGAGAGAGGCCGGGCTAAATGGAGCGAGGGAGGAAACAGAATTTAATAATTTGTCTGAAAATGACTCCATTGCGTGGGAATTAGTGCTATAAGCAAATAACGTAATATAGATTGTTACGGTAAATGTAATCCGGAGAAATGGTGGTGGTGGGGGGGGGGGGGGGGGGGGATCCAATTATATCATAATTATTTCAATAGCCATTATTCTATTTATTCGTTTATTTATTCCAGTTTAGATTCCATACCCCTAAAAAACAAATGCAGATATCCGAACACGATTATAATTTCACATTCATGGATAAACCGCGTGTGGCCCCTCCATACACACACACATACACACACATCCACACTTTTATATATGTGAATATGAAGACCAGAGTTTTACCTCATCTTATGATGGGTGATCGAAATCATATTTATTTGTTTATATTACAGTCCCTTTATTCCACGAAGACAGTCGCACCAACTTCTTTGTCCCGATCAAGATCCAAATGCACTCACTGCGCGTGCCCAGCCTTCCTGTGGCACTTCTACTAGCAATGACCCAGCTATCATGATGTCAATTTAAACTCACTGTTGGCTAGCTCTCTCGGCATTTAGCTTCCAAGTGCTTTATGCTATTGGGCCTTCACGGTTTCATCATTCACTTCATTTTCCGTTATTTTATTTTCAATCTTAATTCTTACTGGTCATTTTTCCTCACTTTTATTTTGCTTTAGGCAATGTAGTTTTTAAACAAATTATGTTTTAACCTTCTACTGGTGTAGCACGACAAAATCCTAAGACCTTCCTTCACAGTCTCCTAACAAATATCAGTAAGCAAGAAGGAGAAAGAAAGAAATCTCACCTTCCATTTTCCAGAGGGCGGTTTAGAAGATGCCATCGCTTTATAAAATTAATAAAAATGAAAAAGAAAATTAAAAAATAAAACACTGACATAGTTTTAAGATTTTTTTTCTATGATGATCAATGACCTAGATTTTAGATGACAAAAAAAAAAAAAAAAAAACACTGACATAGCATTAAGCATTTTTTTATATATATACTAATCAATGGCCTAGTTTTTAGAGGACTCACTCTAACTGCTGTTCATGCATGCATACGTTAATTTTTCTAGCGTTTTAACATTCCCCTTTGCAGTACTCTTCTTTTCAAACTGGTTTAATTTTTTTCAAACATGGTTTTCCTATTGCTGGAACAATTGTAATAAAGTTATTAGCAAGTTAGCCTATTCCAAATGAATGAAACTATAACAACCATTATATTCAATCCTTCACATGGACGGATATACTACACCTAAACCGCAGTGTTTTATTGCTCTATATATCGGAATGAGTTAAATAAAATATTCCATCTTGTTAATAAATGTATGGAGGTTTAAAAAAAATAGCACATTCATAGAATCAGGAAAAAACTTCATTCCTCTTACTGAAAAAGAGACTTTTTTTATGCTGAAGAGACGAGGCTTCACATTCTAGAGAATAATATGAAAAAAAGAGAGAGAAATATTTAACGCCATTAAAATTGAGACACCATGTTACCAGTACAGTAAAACATTAAAAAAATTCAGACGCATCGATATGTTCTTGTTGTTCTCTGTCTCTCTCTGTCTCTCTCTCTCTCTGAGGGATTTGTCTCCATGACCCACAGTACTTTCAGAGGCGTCCACCAAATCATATTCATCCTGATAAATGAGGCTCTTCGCCAAGACAGGACACCTTCATTGACCGGTAAGCGCCCCTTGAGATGACCTGACATAAATATCTACATAATTACCGTAGGCAGTTAAACGCAGTTGTAACCAGCACCAGACATAACACACACACACACACACACACACACACACACACACATATATATTATATATATATATATATATATATATATATATATATATATATATATATATATATATATATATATATATATATATATATTATATATATATATCTATATATATACATATATATATATATATATATATATATATATGTGTGTGTGTGTGTGTGTGTGTGTGTGTGTTGTGAGTTAGTGTGCACGAGCTTATTCTATGTCCACGTCTATGTCATGGTTGCTTCAATGTGCGTCTGTTTCAAAGTTTAATTCTGGAACGAAATCTCGGTTATTTTCCTCTTGCTACCTTTAGCGAGAATGTCGGTCAGATTATCTGCTTTTGCATACGAAGCGCCGCTATTTCAAATCACGTTGCGGAAAACTCATGCAAATGTTCACACGTTTGCTGTTGCGAGTACTAGAATATTCTCACTGGTGTAGAACTCTCTACATAAAACAAACCTAAATAAATAAATAAAAGAGGGAAAATGAGCGAAGCCAAAATGAAAAAAAAATTAAAATGCAAATGAAATCACATTCGTGGAATTACACGAGCGCTCCCATTTAATTGATCACATTCAAACGTAAATTTGCGTTCCAGACCGTTCTGTGGAAAAAAAGCGACTCTGCCAAATAATGTAAATGTGTTCCCTCAAATCTCTGCGGGCTTGTCAGTCGCCTCATTCTCTCGGATATTGTTTGGGAGTCAAGAACTCGATCTCTAACGGTTCGATCTGTTTCTCATATTTGTTTCCAAGTTGCGGAATTCTCTGACTTCCTCTGTTCTTCTAGTCATATCACCCGCCTCGTTTATAAAAGATTTTAAAATTTATAATGACCATAGGCCCGTTTTTAATCTATTTTGATATTTGTAATCCTTGGTTTATTCAAGGGAAATGTTTTTTTTTTTGGGGGTGGGGGGGGGGGGGGATGGGGGGGGGGGGGAGGGGGGGGGGTGCGGGAGATCGGAGCTATCAAGTCCTCCAATTCGACTGGGTGGTATTTATAGTGTGGGGTTCCGGGTGCATCCTGCCTCCTTAGGAGTCCATCACTTTTCTTACTATGTGCGCCGTTTCTAGGATCATACTCTTCTTGCATGAGTCCTGGAGCTACTTAAGCATCTAGTTTTTATATTATTATTATTATTATTATTATTATTATTATTATTATTATTATTATTATTGAACAGGCAAAAAAAAAACTTAAGCCCCATATAATCCCAAGAGACCATATTACGTTTGCCAGTCATAAAAATTAGTACGCAATTTTTCACTTTTATCAATAATAAAAAAAAAAAATATAAAACTACAAGCAAACAAAAAACCAACAACGATTTAACATGAGAGTAAAAGGTCAAGAAGCTTCTCCTTTCATAGAAAGTCTTAGGTATTCCAAAAATATGTGTACCTATATTTATCACAGCGAAGGAATGTGTGTGGGAAGGGAATTAGTAGCCACTGCGACGTAAAAATGAACAATAATGGAAAACGAGAGAAATGCTTTAAGGGAATAAACGAGAACAGTCAAAAGTGGGATATCCGAAACAACGAATATATATATATATATATATATATATATATATATATATATATATATATATATATATATATATATATATATATATATATATATATATATATATATATATATATATATAATATATATATATGCACACAAACACAAGCACACGCACACACACACACACACACATATATATATATATATATATATATTATATATATATATATATATATATATATATATATATAATATATATATATATATATATATAATGTATATATATAGATATATATATAGTATATATATATATATATATATATATATATATATATATATATATATATATATATTATATATATATATATATATATATATATATATACAAGCGAATGCCACAGGAAAAGGATAGGCAGAATTCCAAGCGCTTTCGTCTTTACTAAAACATTGTCAAGGAACGAAGGAAATACAGTTGGGAAAAAAGTGATCAGGTAAACAAAAAGATCAAGAATACCAAATGGTTAACTGTCAAAAAGGTGAAAATCAAAGAGTTAATCCAGGATTATCGTATATCACACGGTCACAAACTTAAACATAGATTTAACCCTAACAAACACTACAACGTAAAGACGAAAAACGCTTGGATTTCTGCCGATCATTTCCCTGTGGTAGTCTCTTATTTAATGAAGTCACGTGCATCTACTGTGATTTTTAAGTATATATATATATATATATATATATAATATATATATATATATATATATATATATATGTATACATATAGGTAAAGCACTAAACCACCAGCACAAGCGACTGAAAGATAATGGCATCTGTGTTTAAAGTATAAATATTTTGACTAAATTCCCAAGATAAACATATTTTGGACAACGACCTCCCTACTTTCTCTCTCTTCACACACACACATACACGCACACGTTCTGTGCTTATATTCATGAATTAATTAATGGAAGTATATTCTACTGTATAGGGCAA